>NC_064921.1:212104662-212407692 GCF_023897955.1 Schistocerca gregaria
ATTTATAGCTTTCTAGAAAGCGAATTATTCCATGGACTGAAAATTCTTCGTCAGTATTATGAACGAATTCAGTTTAGAACCAAAAACTATAAACATTATCCAAGACACATTAACAAATACTTCATCTAAGATCAGGGTTTCTGAATAATTCTCCGAAAACTTTGTGGCACAAAACGAAATCAGGCACGGGATGGACTATCATCTTTACTTTTCAACGCTGGATAAGGTTATTTCAGAGTGGAGAAAATGCGACGCGGAAGGTATTAAACTGTAACATCAAAAAGATCTAAGTGGACTGGTAACCGCAGATGGCAGTGCCTTCGCAGATGACACTGCATCGATAAGAGACGCAGCAGGAAACGTCAGAACCCAGACAGAAAACCTACCTCACCGACAGAAAAAATCGGTTACGGAATTTATTTCTGAAAGACAGATTTGTGTCTACAGAAATTACTCATAGATCAAAACAAAATCAAGAACGTCGACTCACTGAAAAATTTATCTTGGGGCCAATCATATAAAGGACAGCCAAGAGATAAGAGTAAACATTACGAACATTGCATTCCAGAATACCAGAAACATACACAACAAGAAGACTTTGTCGTGCGACACTAAAATTAAACACAGTAATACAGTACGGAGACCTAAGACACGGCAATGTGCCGAAACCACTAATACAAGTGCGGATGCCTAAACGAAAAATTATGAAAATAGATAGCAGGCTAATCGGAGGTATACTTCGCGAATGAAAACAGAACCATAACGTCATAGGCCACGACTTAACAAAGAAATCTATGAACACATAAAGAACATAGTACACAAAATTCGTAAAAGACGAATGTCATTCTTTGGACATTTGAATGATATGGATGACGAAGTAAATCTTTAGTAAAATTATGAAGCAAAGAGGACAACCGGCATGCTTTACGTACACACTAATGACCTCAATGACGCAAACGTAAATTTAATGGACACGCATCACAGGAGTTTCTCTAGGAATGTAATTCAGAAAGTGGTGTTCACAATCGAATAAGAAAGAAATGGAAAACAGCCTGATTACACAGATCAGTTCCGAAAGCAGAGATCAGAAGATACGAAACGAATGTGGGCGAAGAGGGGGCATAATGCATGTAGCAAGAGTGGAAATATTGATTTAACGTGCTCTGTAAAAGAGTTATTCGAATAAATAAATAATTTGAGTTAATGCTTCATACTTGTGGTTAATTATACCACATTTCACGTTACATAATCCCCATTCAATACTGAAGGTACACTTGTTAGCCACAATAAGTCTGATGGGCCAATTGCAAGTAATAAGCGGAATACACCGCGGAACTGATTTACAGCCGAAGATCAACACGATGCGTTGTCATAATGACAAATAACACACAAAGAATGGAGGTTCTAAACTGGCGCACGACACTACATAACACATGAGCGGCAGTAAAAATAAACGCAGTTACAAATTTAGCTACGACAGAAAAAGTCAAGCTAAACAACACACAAATGCTCGCAACAGCGTGATACTTACGTCACGTCCTCCTGGTGCCCAAAAAGTAGAGAGGGCGGTACAGGAAGTGTTATTTTGGTATATATAGTAGGGGTGAAGTTTTTAAGGTGTCTCTCCAGATCTGCATCGTCAGCTCAAATGATGGTGGGCCGGGACTAACGGACTTGCACGAAAAATGTGCGACATTACTCGTCAACAGAAATAAGCGTGTAACAGAAAAGAGACCACATTCGCCAACAACTGTACTGTTTCTCAAATATCTCTTGACATTAGAGCTACCGATGGTTAATATTGACAGTACCCCACACTAATTAAAATTTGTCCGAAATTATTTTCTCAATAAACGTTACGTGCCAACAGGCGTCCTAAAAGAAGGAAAAGTTCATAAAATGGCCGTAGCTCTCAAAGTAAAACCAGTTCCTAATAAATGAAAAATGCTATTACTGGAGCCCATTCGAAATATCGTGTGGAAAAATTTAGTGGTGAAAAGAATACCACAAGATTCAAGACAGACTCGATACAAAGTGATAAACCGGACGGTATGCACTAACTCCGTGCTTTATTCCATCCAGTGTGTGGAAATCGTAATTCGGATACAATCCAACATCTTCGTTTTAAATATAAAGTGTACAGTCATACAGACACCTTCAGTTCATTTCAAACACTATAACGTTTATACATATTATCTTTAGCTAAAATAAACAGAATCTACTCTCACTAACATTTCAGATCCTGTTCATGTAAGAACAGAAATAAGTCAGCAGTTCGTTTGAAGGTTTGTTATAGTTTCAAATCTAAATATAAAGGACAAAGTCATACAAACAGCTGTACCTCGTTGCAAGCACTATAACTCTGTGCTACTTTATTCCTGGGCATTCATGTTAATGCCAATATTGATTAAAATATTTGCTCGTAAATTGACTGTATATAGAAATAGAAATATGTATACTGAATATAGGAATAGAAATATGTATACTGAATATAGGAATAGAAATATGACATCAGATCAAGCGAAGTTGGTTCTTTTAGTAGTTTTTTATTTTTCTACATCTTTTATTTTGTGGTCTTACATTGTTGCCAGTTTGATTAAATTATTTTCCCTTGTATCGACTTAAATACATGTAAACAAGAACAAATTACACATCTGAGCAATGTAAACCTGTCGTATCTTTTTGTTAAGATCTTTGTAACAGGCAACAGTTGTATAGCACATGCTGAATGTTGGCAAAGTTCGCCGTCACAGTGTAAATGAATACAGATTGTGTAATAGTGTGTGAAATGGTGTGCCAACTGGCCATCAGAATGGAAGCTGACAGATGGATACCAAGAGAAAGAAATGGTCATACTGCCGCAGTAAGTATCAAACTACACTCCTGGAAATTGAAATAACAACACCGTAAATTCATTGTCCCAGGAAGGGGAAACTTTATTCACACATTCCTGGGGTCAGATACATCACATGATCACACTGACAGAACCACAGGCACATAGACACACGCAACAGAGCATGCACAATGTCGGCACTAGTACAGTGTATATCCACCTTTCGCAGCAATGCAGGCTGCTATTCTCCCATGGAGACGATCGTAGAGATGCTGGATGTAGTCATGTGGAACGGCTTGCCATGCCATTTCCACCTGGCGCCTCAGTTGGACCAGCGTTCGTGCTGGACGTGCAGACCGCGTGAGACGACGCTTCATCCAGTCCCAAACATGCTCAATGGGGGACAGATCCAGAGATCTTGCTGGCCAGGGTAGTTGACTTACACCTTCTAGAGCACGTTGGGTGGCACGGGATTCATGCGAACGTGCATTGTCCTGTTGAAACAGCAAGCTCCCGTGCCGGTCTAGGAATGGTAGAACGATGGGTTCGATGACGGTTTGGATGTACCGTGCACTATTCAGTGTCCCCTCGACGATCACCAGAGGTGTACGGCCAGTGTAGGAGATCGCTCCCCACACCATGATGCCGGGTGTTGGCCCTGTGTGCCTCGGTCGTATGCAGTCCTGATTGTGGCGCTCACCTGCACGGCGCCAAACACGCATACGACCATCATTGGCACCAAGGCAGAAGCGACTCTCATCGCTGAAGACGACACGTCTCCATTCGTCCCTCCATTCACGCCTGTCGCGACACCACTGGAGGCGGGCTGCACGATGTTGGGGCGTGAGCGGAAGACGGCCTAACGGCGTGCGGGACCGTAGCCCAGCTTCATGGAGACGGTTGTGAATGGTCCTCGCCGATACCCCAGGAGCAACAGTGTCCCTAATTTGCTGGGAAGTGGCGTTGCGGTCCCCTACGGCACTGCGTAGGATCCTACGGTCTTGGCGTGCATCCGTGCGTCGCTGCGGTCCGGTCCCAGGTCGTCGGGCACGTGCACCTTCCGCCGACCACTGGCGACAACATCGATGTACTGTGGAGACCTCACGCCCCGCGTGTTGAGCAATTCGACGGTACGTCCACCCGGCCTCCCGCATGCCCACTATACGCCCTCGCTCAAAGTCCGTCAACTGCACATACGGTTCATGTCCACGCTGTCGCGGCATGGTACCAGTTGTAAAGACTGCGATGGAGCTCCGTATGCCACGGCAAACTGGCTGACACTGACGGCGGCGGTGCACAAATGCTGCGCAGCTAGCGCCATTCGACGGCCAACACCGCGGTTCCTGGTGTGTCCGCTGTGCCGTGCGTGTGATCATTGCTTGTACAGCCCTCTCGCAGTCTCCGGAGCAAGTATGGTGGGTCTGACACACCGGTGTCAATGTGTTCTTTTTTCCATTTCCAGGAGTGTAGATTTCGGATGCATAGCGGCAGATAAACGATAATCATGGCGATACATTAAAGCGTGTTCCATCTTCTTGTGATATGGCCAGCACCCAGCATTAAGCTAGAAATAGGTATGTGATATCCAGAAAATCAGCTAATGATGAACTTTAAAAGGTTATAAAACCGGTTCGTGGAATAATAAATAACTATTCAAGAAAGTGACTGGTTGCCGTTTTATATATTTACATTCAATCGAACATCTTTTTGAGCACACAGAGTTCGTCACGATATGGGACACAGCAGGGTACATGATTCGACTGATTAATGTAACGGACATTCGCAATACATAGGTTCCGAACGCCAAGATATCAGAATATAAATCGTTCCACCACAGGGACACCCAACATCGTGGATCACGGTGCACACAATAGAAAAATTGAACTTAAATCAAAGGAAAACTTACATTATATGGTATACTTATGACATGAGCACGAGGAAGTAGCTCGTCATAGAGAATTACGTACGTCAGTTTTCTGAAGATTGAAATATGTAAAACGTATGATAATATTTTGATGTAAAACATTACGCAAAAAAAGTAATGTGAATTCTGCAAAAGAAACTTCTGACAAGTAACTCAGTGTCCAGTTCCTTATCGATTTCCACACTAAAGACTGAAATACGAATGTGTTGTAGATTGTATTATTATCTGCAAAATGCGTGTCTTCTGTCATGTGCTGTTACGTGATGTTATTTTGTGCAAATGTTAAATGCTAAATAAATATCATGAAAAAGAAAGAGAAGGAGGAGCAGCTCTAATATCCTTGTTAATGATATTCAGGTATGTCCGCAACGAAAACTACTGCTATTTTTAATGCCAAGCATGTTGAGACATCTTTATGATCTCATTGGAGCGCAGGCATGGTTTTATTCAGTTCTAAAAATAAATATTTGTTTTAAGTAGTAACTGTTGTAATGACATTCGCACTAAAACCTTTTATGGTTTTATGGATTATTACCTCGTATCCTAGAATGTTATGTTCTGTACGATCTTATTTACTTTATTGTGTAGCTTTCCGTGTGCAAGGAAATAATGTTATTGTAAGAACAGTTGAGGAGTTACGCAGTTTCGTTGCGAGAACATATTTAGCGTCTAAAATTTGCATTTACTTACAATTATTTTCGTAGTATCCGTCGCCACTTGCATACTCATCTGCTGTGGGTATATATGGGGAAACACGCTACATACTTATGAAGAAGTCGCTACTGAACTTCATAAAAGCATTGTCTACGTCGCTGCTGTGTGATTTCGCCTTGGTGATAATCACTTCCCTTTCCGTTGTATGCAACGCAAATTACTTAACATTTCACATCAACTGTACAAAACAGACAACGCGAAGAGAATTTACTCTCTCTCTCTCTCTTTCACACACACACACACATACACACACACACACACACACTGAGTGAGAGAGAGAGAGAGAGAGAGAGAGAGAGAAAGAGGCCTGATACCTAGTATTAAAACAACTGAACATCGACAGCGACCGAACCGATAGCAGCAACATAAACATTGTGTTATGTGAAGTTCAAAACACCAACTTGCTTGCGTAGCTCTTCAGAAGCATGTACCGTGTTACTGCGTACATTTCTATAATAGATGAGTGTATACAACAAATTTACTTTCATATGTTAAAGTGATTTAGAACGGTAGTTTTCCTAATAGGCGGACATTAATTCTCATAATTCATAATTAAATTTATTTTCAAAATTTTCACCTCTAATTGATATGTAAGTTCTGGAGTTACTCTGATGATTATATTATCTATATGAACGCATACATGTACCTCTCTCAAATTCAGAACCAAGAACCGTATACACAAAGGCAATTGGTTGCTAGAAGTGAAAATGGGAAAATGGTAAAAAAATTCGTCGTAATTTTGAGGAACTAAATCTCCCCTCATATACGTTTGCCGTTACATTTTAATGATGTACCAAAAACTACGCGCCGATACGAGATGCATCTGCTGCAAATAAGAGCAGAGAGAAACTGGAGAAAGCTTTCGATGGCAGCGGTTCAACGGAGAAGATGCGTTACAGTCAGGCCTTACCACTGCTTCATTAAAATCATCAAAAAGTATTGAAGAAAATGTCAACAAAATCATGTTAACTACTCAAAAATTTAAAAAAATTTTTTTTTAATTATGAGTACATCTACATCTACCTTGATACACCACAGTCCAACTGATGGCGAATGGCGGAGGGTACCCCGTACAACTACTGGTCATTTCCTTCCCTGTTCGACTGTCTATATGCCTCCGTATGAGCCCTAACTTCTCGTGTCTTATCTGCGTGGTCCTTACACATAATGTACGTTGAAGACAACAGAATCGTTATGCAGTCAGCCGCCAATGCCGGTTCTCTAAATTTTCTCAATAACGTTCCTCGAAAAGAACGCCCCTTCTTCCTGTTATTCCTATTTGAGTGTCCAAAGCATCTCCGGGATACTAACGTGTTGTTCGAACCTAACAAATGTAGCGACCTGCCTCTGGATTGCTTCTATGTCTACATTTAATCCGACCTTGTACGGATCCCAAACACTCGAGCGGTGCTCAAGAATAGGTCACTACATGCGGTCTCCTTTACCCAAGCCTAGAATTCTCCCTATAAACCGAAGTCGACAATTCTTCTTTTCTAACAACGTTCCTCACACGCTCCTTACATTTCATATCGCTTTGCAACGTTAAGCCCAGATATTTAAACCACGTGACTGTGTCAAGTAGGACACTACTAATGATGTATCCGACCATCACGGGTTTGGTTTCCTGCTCATGCGGCCTAACTTACATTTTTCTACATTGAGAGCTAGCTGTCATTCATCGCACCAAGCAGAAATTTTGGTAAAGCCTCTTGTATCCTTCTACAGTCACTCAGCTTCGGCACCTTACCGTAAACCACAGCGTCATCAGCAAACAACTTCAGATTGATGTACACCCTGTCCGCTAAAACGTTTTTGTATATGGAGAAAAATAGTGGACCTATCACACTTCCCTGGTGCTCTCCTGACGATAACTTCAATTTTAAGTAACTCTCATCGTCGAAGATAACATGCAGGATTCTATTACTTAAGAAGTCTCCTAGCCTCTCGCTTATCTATAAATCAATTCCATACGCTCATACCTTCTTTAACAGCCTGTAGTGGGGCACCATGTGAAACGCTTTTCGGAAATCTAGAAATATGGAATGCGCTTCTTGCCCTTCATTCATAGTTCGCAGTATACCATGTGAGAAAATGGCAAGCTGAGTTTCGCACTATTGACAATTTCTGAAACCATGCCGCTTCGTGAATATACTTATATTTATATATATTTATATTCGAACTGACAATATGTTCAAGGAGTCTGCAGCAAACCGATGTCAGGAGATTGGTTTGCAATTCTGCAGCTTCGTTGTTTTGACCTTGACACACAAAGGAGTCTCCTGTGTTAGTATCCAGTCGCTTGGGGCTTTTCACTGGGCGAGAGACTCACGAGAAATGCAGGCTAAGTAACGGGCTAATGCCGTAGGGTGCACTTTGAAAAATTGAACTGAGATTCTTTCCGGACGTGGTAACCTTTTTCTTTTCAGCTCCTTCTGTTGTTTCTCTGTTCTAGGGAGCTTATGTCGTACATATTGGAATCTGTTCAATGGTCAAACTTTGCAACATTTATAGTGACTAGTTAGTCTCAAATGTATAAGCCAATTATAATGGAAAGTGTGGCTCGGGAAAAATAACCGGTACACACCTAATAAATATAACGCATTTATAAGACGTAGAAGGCCCAGAGGGTTCAGCACACTGCACAGAATAAATATCTCTTCTATAAAAATAAACACACTTATCGCAAAATTTTAGTTGCAACAGATACGGCCACATGGTCAAACACTGGCGCGTAGTGAAGGAAAACACAAGTAAATCTAAAGAAAACATTTATTGCAGATTTTACAGATTTCTCACATTCGACGAAACGGTACGAATAGTATGTGGACTCCAGTGGATGCACTTAACAAATCAGTATTACTGGATGTATGATGTATAAAATCAACCAATGTGACTGGATGTACGCAATACACCAATACTTACTAAATAATAACTAAACACGCACACGTTGGCTCAGAATTAAAATATCTTTATCCAATATTGACGCATATGAGATTCGTATGTTAAAGATCTAGTAGACTATAAAGGAATTAAGCTTCTCTACAGCAAGTTATGAAGAACCTATCATATTCCCGGTACGTCTCAAAGCGAAGCGAAGTAGACTACCAAGCAATAACGTTAGTTCTAGATCTTCATATCCATTACAACTGATTCAGACTGACATATGTGGTCTCACTGAAACTGCATCACTCGGCTGCGTGAAATAAATATTTCATTTCTTTCGCACTGGATTAGTCTGGACATGTGCATTCGTAGTTTTAAAAATAAATTAACGCAATGCTTTGAGAGGTTTCTACGTTTACAAAAATCTAGTGGGAAATGGACTGGTGAACGAAATAAAAATCGCTGGCTCTGGCAATGGTACGGGACAAGATAACAAAGATTTCGAAAATGTCTTGAAGAACAGGCGACTACTCTCCTGTCTCCCCAGCAGAATGGCCTTGAAGGGCGCATGGAGGAAGCAGCGGCAGGAAAAGATTATGTGTGTTGTTTGATGCTTCTTTACATAAAGAGTAAGGAAACAGAGACAGCTGCTTATATTATAAGTAAGCCGCCTGCAAAGTGCTGACTGAAAGACCCATTTCCAAGGTACTGTGATCTCTTTTGTTATAACACATAAAAAACTATGGCCTGGATCATAATTTCTTATTACTGTCTACCGGTTTCAAAGTGCACTGCAGATCGTCTTCAGTTCTGGTCGCACAAAGGGCAGTTTGTTAAGAGTGGTGCAAGACTACCGTAAAATATATCCTCGCTCCTTACGCAAGCTTTACAACAATGTAAACAATCTGCTCTTCGAGGAGGCAGACCAGATGATGATCTACAGCAAGGATGGAAACCGGCAGTCGGCAATAAAAATTTGTGACAGGACGGTGGTTATTCTGTTATGATAGGAAGGCGTTTATGGAGTTGTGGTCTAGCACGAAACATGATTTACGACGTATGCGAGTTTTCGGTTGAATATTTTGTTGTTTAATTCCAAAGGACAACGCCAAAAATTGGGCCCCAAGTACAAGAAGCTAGAAGCTGTGAGTCATTGTGAATATACCGGAGAGTATTTCCAGTCATGTGGACGTCCACATAATCATCAAGAGTAAAAACATGTTATTTTAGGAATATGCGTAAAACTTCGATAACATATACCTGCGTCGTACATCCAAGAGACACAGTGTACCATCTGGAGTTGTCAAACGAGAAGAAATCAGAATACAATATACAAGAAATACGAACATTATATAATTCTGTAACTGATAGGGATACTTTCGAGGAACATAGGAGACGACGTTGAGCATCAGTCGTCCTACGTAGCCGAAGGGAGAATTTCGAGAGATATTGCTACAGGAGATTACAGCTTACGTCCATGAAAAGAGGATGTTAATTACGAGTCAGGTTATTGGAGATTTATCATCTGCTCATCAGATCAGAGGAAACTGACAGTTGATGAAAAATGATGAATGGCCGTTGGCACAACTGTAACAAGACAAAAGAGTTTCACCTTGTAAGTACGTTTTTAAAACCAAGAGCAGAAGAAGAAACAATTCGATATAATGCAAGGTTAATGATGTGTTCAAGGAAAAGATGTTGTTTATGATGATGTCTCCTCATCAGTTTTAAGGTGCCCTTCGGTTTGTTACCTATTTTTTTCCTGCTAAATACAATCTAGAAATCAGACGGTTGTAGAAAGTGCGTTTCTGCTTGCGGGAACTGAACCAATTTTTTTTATTACAACCCTGCAGGTTAGCCGATAGTAAAAAGTGGAATTCAATAGCACACTGCGTGAATTATAATTAAAAAGTCAAGGTGACAAGTTAATAAGGTTATTCCTTGCCGTGTGACAGATGATATATCTGTTTTCACTAGTTGTACATTGCAATTATTAAAGCGCATCCCGGCTTCTACAACCAGCTATGAGCCGAGTATGATTCACATAGACATCAGACAGAGAAGACGCTACGAGGTCAAGAATAAAATTCGTGGGCACTAAGGGTTGCAACCGATAGTTTGAACAAAGTAACGATAGATGATATATATTTGTATTGCACACAAAAATAGATCTGAATTCTAATAAGAATAACAGGTAGTTTGTGAGATTAACATGTTTAAATAACGTTCGCTAGCTACGTGAATTTATTGAAGGTGCTGTACGCGTATAGCTTGATCATGACAGAAAGCTGTTATTCACGCGTTTCAATACAGTTTGCAGAATTGATCGAGTGTACTGTAGTTTGCAGAATTTGGAAATATAGAATATGATGTGGTCTCATTAGTTGATTGATTGGCACAAACGGCTTGTTTGTGGTAGTTTACCTTACTGGAATAGTTTTGGGTGTAGCCCGTCGTCGACAGTATCTGCATTACAAAAGATGCGTTTCCCTTATGTTACTGTAACGAAACTATTTCTAACGAATGCGACTGACAATATTTCGTAGAAATTGTGTTATAAAACATTATTACGACATACTGTACTGGAATACGCTGGAAGAATGACGTATAAGGTAAGTAGCATGATAATGATATGAAGTTCCACACACACATAGTGCATTACTGCAAGTAACGTATAATAAGAAGTGTCTCTTCTAATGCAGGTACCGCTGGTGATGGGCAACACCCTCGTAACTAGTCCGATAAAATAAACATCTGCTAAAAACTAGTAATTTACTCAAAACAATTAATTATTGATATGACACGTGTACAAAGATTGCTATATAAGTTGCTGTATGTGTGATGTTTAATTGAAATTAAGTAACATGCCTGTGTTTTGTCCTTAACAGTGAAGAATACTTTTGTATTCAGTGATAAATACCTAAATAAAAATCGTTCAGAAACACTACTGTGCTCTGACTGGTCGAAGCACCACATCTAATGATGAACGCCGAAGTGGGAGATTATTTCATACGAATGCTACATTATGACACATTTTGAAATACATACCCTTAAACACACATACACTCACACACACACACACACACACACACACACACACACACACACACACACACACACACACAACATGTTCCAAAGTACTTGAAACTTAAGTATATAGTTTGTCGAATGTAAAGACAACACATATCAAAATAATGTTCATGTATCGATAGAAAATGACAGTTCTGTTTTCGTTGATTCAGAATAATATTCTGTGCACGAAGAGTTGGCAGATCCTCCCACCGCCAGAACCAAGAAGGCTTCTCTGAAAACCAAGTGTCTAGCATCAGCGAATATTAACGGTATTTCATATTATGAAGAACTTTTATTGTGTGACATCTGCAACCATAGAGCTCGTGATTTTATTTTAAGAGATCTATAGAGGTCAAACAATCGAAGACCAAAAAAGAAATTCAATGAACAGTACTCGCTCCAGGAATTTTGCCATCCTGTGCAGAATTTCCAACATTACTTGGAGAAGAGGGCAACAGCTTCACTACGATACTCCCAAATGCCATGGACGGAAGATGGACTGTTTCCTTACATTCATAGCCTGCTGCGAAGAAACAAAGCTCAAAGTGTGTGTACAGAACATCATCATTCGCCAACTTACAGGATCCACATGAGGCTTTCAATCGAACGCGATTCCAACATTTGCCCCGGTTCTCCACAACAGAGGGTTCTGCACCAGACTAACAAACTTCTGGACGCACTGTGACAGGCTGTCTGTGACCAACTCCTGTCAGTAAATTGTACCAAGTTATGGGCACAGACTCCCCAGGTATTCGCCGGAAAGCAGCATCAGAGATAAAAGAACAGAAATCTGACCTCAGACATCCGTTATTGGGACACGAGGTTCATCAGCCGAGGCTCACAAGGGGACCGCTCCTACTCGCGATCACCGATTTCTCCCAGACTTATGAAATAAGCAGTGCTTGGCCAAAAACGAAAGGGATAGAAGTAGGAGCCCCAGATGGCGGTGAATTGAAAGGAAATAGCATTTTTGGTGAGCGCTACAGTCTGAAACCGCGTGGCCTCTACGTTCACAGGTTCGAATCCCGCCTCGGGCATGGATGTGTATGATGTACTTAGGTTAGTTAGGTTTAAATAGTTCTACGTTCTAGGGGACTGATGACCTTCGAAGTTAAGTTCCATAGTGCTCAGAGCCATTTGAACCATTTTTTTCAGTTAAGTGACTTCCGGGGAGGGCAAACAAAGGTATAATCATACGAGGATATGTAGCAGGGCTGCCACCGTGCATGTCAAGTAGTCCGCTAATGGAGCCCTGCGATGTCTATTTTATGACAATCTGATCAAAATGTTTCAAACCCGCTTTTATTTCATAAAGAGAGAAAAGTAAATCACATCCTGAGACGAGTGTATCGGAATCAGATTGATTCAGGGAGAAATAACCGATTCCAGTTTTTTATTACAGAGAAAGTATGGAATACAGAAACTGGTGGCACATGTCACTCGAAAGAGGACGTTTCAGAGTTCTACGTTTCCGGAGACATTGTACCTTACACTCGAGGTGAATACTATGTGTTGCTTGAGAAACATCGACACACTAGTCCATTTGGAAAGCTTCGATAGTTCAGTTTCTTAGTTTCTGTCATCGATGGAAGAAAGACTATGTCATTTATGTGCCTCCACAGAAAAAACATCAGAAGGTGGAAGTCCTGAAGACCTGGGAGGCCAGAAACAGTGAACAAGATGTAGTTCCCCACCTCTACCAATACAACTTTTTGGGATACAATGCCGCACCTCAAGATGAAAGTAAGAAGGGGCGAAATAATATATAAGAATGGAATCGTCGTGAAGTTGCTTTGCAGGATGTCCAGATATGACATTCTGCAAAAAAGGATTGTCCATAAACTTTGTGGACAGAAACGGCACAAAACACATCGCACACCGAGAAGAACAATGGCACAATTCAGAAATGCAATTCTTGAGAAAACCCAATTTACAGGCTTGATATTATGAGACATATATTGAAATAGCGTAAGCTTCCTTTAAAATTCAAGTAAATATTGTTGGCAGTAAATTGTATTATATTCTTCGTGCACGTTGGGGCACTTCACACTTATTTTTCTGTGATTACAGACGCTGTTGTTCGACTGGTGTCACTCTGCTTACCATGGTGCGTCAGTCAGTTTCGGTGAATCTCTTTCATGCTCGACGACGACGTCAGAATTTCGAGACTCCAAAAATTCATACATTATGGCGGTTTACTTTACCCGATAGTTTAAATGTCGATTCGTCCGAAAAGTCCAGACACTCTGTGACCAAAATGGTACTGGAACAGTGGATGACAGACTAAAGGCCGAAATACTAAATGTCTTCTTCCAAAGCTGTTTCACAGAGGGACTGCACTGTAGTTCCTTCTCTACATTCTCGCACAGATGACAAAATGGTAGATATCCAAATAGACGACAGAGGGATAGAGAAACAATTAAAATCGCTCAAAAGAGGAAAGGCCGCTGGACCTGATGGGATACTAGTTCGATTTTACACAGAGTACGCGAAGGAACTTGCCCCCCTTCTTGCAGCGGTGTACCGTAGGTCTCCAGAAGAGCGAAGCGTTCCAAAGGATTGGAAAAGGGCACAGGTCATCCCCGTTTTCAAGAAGCGACGTCGAACAGATGTGCAGAACTATAGACCTATATCTCTAACGTCGATCAGTTGTAGAATTTTGGAACACGTGTTATGTTTGAGTATAATAACTTTTCTGGAGACTAGAAATCTACTCTGTAGGAATCAGCAAGGGTTTCGAAAAGGACGGTTGTGTGAAACCCAGCTCGCGCTATTCGTCCACGAGACTCAGAAGGCCATAGACACGGGTTCAAAGGTAGATGCCGTGTTTCTTGACTTCCGCAAGGCGTTTGACGCAGTTCCCCACAGTCGGTTAACGAACAAAGTAAGAGCATACGGACTATCAGACCAATTGTGTGATTGGATTGAGGAATTCCTAGATAACAGAACGCAGCATGTCATTCTCAATGGAGAGAAGTCTTCCGAAGTAAGAGTGATTTCAGGTGTGCCGCAGGGGAGTGTCATAGGACCGTCGCTATTCACAATATACATAAATGACCTGGTGATGACATCGGAAGTTCACTGAGGCTTTTTGCAGATGATGCTGTGGTGTATGGAGAGGTTTGAACAATGAAAAATTGTACTGAAATGCAGGAGGATCTGCAGGGAATTGACGCATGGTGCACGGAATGGCAATTGAATCTCAATGTAGACAAGTGTAATGTGCTGCGAATACATAGAAATATAGATCCCTTATTATTTAGCTACAAAATAGCAGGTCAGCAACTGGAAGCAGTTAATTAATATTATAATTTATCTGGGAGTACGCATTAGGAGTGATTTAAAATGGAATGATCATATAAAGGTGATCGTCGGTAAAGCAGATGCCAGACTGAGATTCATTGGAAGAATCCTAAGAAAATGCAATCCGAAAGCAAAGAAAGTAGGTTACAGTACGCTTCTTCGCCCACTGCTTGAATACTGCTCAACAGTGTGGAATCCGTACCAGATAGGGTTGATAGAAGAGATAGAGAAGATCCAACGGAGAGCAGCGCGCTTCGTTACAGGATCATTTAGTATTCGCGAAAGCGTCACGGAGATGATAGATAAACTCCAGTGGAAGACTCTGCAGGAGAGACGCTCAGTAGCTCGATACGGGCTTTTGTTAAAGTTTCGAGAACATATCTTCACCGAAGAGTCAAGCAGTATATTGCTCCCTCCTACGTATATCTCGTGAAGAGATCACGAGGATAAAATCAGAGAGATTAGAGCCCACACAGAAACATACCGACAATCCTTCTTTCTACGAACAGTACGAGTCTGGAATAGAAGGGAGAACCGATAGAGGTACTCAGGGTGCCCTCCGCCACACCGTCAGGTGGCTTGCGGAGTATGGACGTAGATGTAGATGCAGACGAGTCGTTCGGAGAAAGTGTCCTTGCCATTTCCTGGAGAACTGAAATGCAAAATTCATATATTCTGTTACGGTCACGGGGACGCTAGTACTGCAATAACTGAAACTTGTAAAGCTTTAAACACAGGCGTCGTTTCAGAACACGTTACACTGTTGTTTGAGGAAACTGAACTGCCAGTCTGGATGACTTCCGATGGCTCCACATTTTCATCAGGGGGTGCGTGGTCGACCAGTACTCTTCCCTTTGCATATGCAACCAGTCTCCAAGAACTTCGTATGCTTTGGTTGTGCAAAGGCGGAATGCATGTTGCACTTAAACACTGGATTGACTTCGCTCAATTTCCCTCACATACAACGATTTCTCTTTTGGAGTAGTCGCCGTATTGCGTCCAGTGATATGTTCAGTGTGTTTCCATCTTTCATAGTTTTTCTTTCCTAAAAACTTCAAATGTTTGCTTTCTTTCTGAATCACCCGGTACCGTCCATTGTTCATCACCAGCTGTAAAAATAAAAAAAAAAGTAGCCAATATTTGGAGTGGTTTGTAGCCAAACTGTGGAATTACTGAGAACATTTTATAAATGTGAATCAATCTGTTTCTCTATATAAACTTAAAAAAAACAGATAATTGTAAAAGTTCTCCGTTTATTAGTTGTGCAAGATAGTGAGGCAAGTGTCCACAATCAGCTGTAAAATAATAAAGGTAATTTTATGCACAAAGTCATCGTGAACACCGCAGAATGCCTTCCCGGATATTTGTATGCAATGGCACATTTTCCTATGCCTTGCCTTTTCATTACTTGAAGGAAAATTTTAATAACTGAAATATGTTGAGCATTATTTCGGTTTATTTTCAATGTAAGTGAAGTAGAAACAGAATAATGTGTATTGAGAGAGAGAAAGAGAGAGGCAGAGAAAGAGAGAGTCGATTCCTCGACCCTCGGATTACCCTTCCGTAGTCTTACCGCTGCGCAAACCCGTACTTGGAAACTACGTTAACGCATATGGCACATGTCTAGACAGACGCAGAACAAAAATGCCATCTTTCCTAAGCGCTCAGCCGTCTCGAACACCCACTACCGTCACTTTCATTTCTGGCCGATCCCTGCGTATACCACAAATTTTGGCGAAGCCGCTGATGACGATCGAGAACGGATCATTTTAATATGGAAAAAAAGAGAAACTACAGCAAATCCCCCCCCCCCCCCCCCCCATGAACCATGGACCTTGCCGTTGGTGGGGAGGCTTGCGTGACTCAGCGATACAGCAAGGGGAAACTACAGCCGTAATTTTTCCCGAGGACATGCAGCTTTACTGTATGATTAAATGATGATGGCATCCTCTTGGGTAAAATATTCCGGAGGTAAAATAGTCCCCCATTCGGATCTCCGGGCGGGGACTACTCAGGAGGGTGTCGTTATCACGAGAAAGAAAACTGGCGTTCTACCGATCGGAGCGTGGAATGTCAGATCCCTTAATCGGGCAGGTAGGTTAGAAAATTTGAAAAGGGAAATGGATAGGTTAAAGTTAGATATAGTGGGAATTAGTGAAGTTCGGTGGCAGGAGGAACAAGACTTCTGGTCAGGTGATTACAGGGTTATAAACACAAAATCAAATAGGGGTAATGCAGGAGTAGGTTTAATAATGAATAGGAAAATAGGAATGCGGGTAAGCTACTACAAACAGCATAGTGAACGCATTATTGTGGCCAAGATAGATACGAAGCCCACACCTACTACAGTAGTACAAGTTTATATGCCAACTAGCTCTGCAGATGACGAAGAAATTGAAGAAATGTACGATGAAATAAAAGAAATTATTCAGACAGTGAAGGGAGACGAAAATTTAATTGTAGTGGGTGACTGGAATTCGAGTGTAGGAAAAGGGAGAGAAGGAAACATAGTAGGTGAATATGGATTGGGGCTAAGAAATGAAAGAGGAAGCCGCCTAGTAGAATTTTGTACAGAGCACAACTTAGTCATAGGTAACACTTGGTTTAAGAATCATGAAAGAAGGTTGTATACGTGGAAGAACCCTGGAGATACTAAAAGGTATCAGATAGATTATATAATGGTAAGACAGAGATTTAGGAACCAGGTTTTAAGTTGTAAGACATTTCCAGGGGCAGATGTGGACTCTGACCACAATCTATTGGTTATGACCTGTAGATTAAAACTGAAGAAACTGCAAAAATGTGGGAAATTAAGGAGATGGGACCTGGATAAACTGAAAGAACCAGAGGTTGTACACAGTTTCAGGGAGAGCATAAGGGAACAACTGACAGGAATAGGAGAAAGAAATACAATAGAAGAAGAATGGGTAGCTCTGAGGGATGAAGTAGTGAAGGCAGCAGAGGATAAAGTAGGTAAAAAGACGAGGGCTGCTAGAAATCCTTGGGTAACAGTAGAAATATTGAATTTAATTGATGAAAGGAGAAAATATAAAAATGCAGTAAATGAAGCAGGCAAAAAGGAATACAAACGTCTCAAAAATGAAATCGAGAGGAAGTGCAAAATGGCTAAACAGGGATGGCTAGAGGATAAATGTAAGGATGTAGAGGCTTGTCTCACTAGGGGTAAGATAGATACTGCCTACAGGAAAATTAAAGAGACCTTTGGAGAGAAGAGAACCACGTGTATGAATATCAAGAGCTCAGATGGCAACCCAGTTCTAAGCAAAGAAGGGAAGGCAGAAAGGTGGAAGGAGTATATAGAAGGTTTATACAAGGGTGATGTACTTGAGGACAATATTATGGAAATGGAAGAGGATGTAGATGAAGACGAAATGGGTGATACGATATTGCGTGAAGAGTTTGACAGAGCACTGAAAGACCTGAGTCGGAACAAGGCCCCCGGAGTAGACAACATTCCATTAGAACTACTGACGGCCTTGGGAGAGCCAGTCATTGCAAAACTCTACCAGCTGGTGAGCAAGATGTATGAGACAGGCCAAATACCCTCAGACTTCAAGAAGAATATAATAATTCCAATCCCTAAGAAAGCAGGTGCTGACAGATGTGAAAATTACCGAACTATCAGTTTAATAAGTCACAGCTGCAAAATACTAACGCGAATTCTTTACAGACGAATGGAAAAACTGGTAGATGCGGACCTCGGGGAGGATCAGTTTGGATTCCGTCGAAATGTTGGAACACGTGAGGCAATACTGACCTTACGACTTATCTTAGAAGAAAGATTAAGAAAAGGCAAACCTACGTTTCTAGCATTTGTAGAATTAGAGAAAGCTTTTGACAATGTTGACTGGAATACTCTTTTTCAAATTCTAAAGGTGGCAGGGGTAAAATACAGGGAGCGAAAGGCTATTTACAATTTGTACCAAAACCAGATGGCAGTTATAATAGTCGAGGGGCATGAAAGGGAAGCAGTGGTTGGGAAAGGAGTGAGACAAGGTTGTAGCCTCTCCCCGATGTTATTCAATCTGTATATTGAGCAAGCAGTAAAGGAAACAAAAGAAAAATTTGGAGTAGGTATTAAAATTCATGGAGACGAAGTAAAAACTTTGAGGTTCGCCGATGACATTGTAATTCTGTCAGAGACGGCAAAGGACTTGGAAGAGCAGTTGAACGGAATGGACAGTGTCTTGAAAGGAGGATATAAGATGAACATCAACAAAAGCAAAACGAGGATAATGGAATGTAGTCCAATTAAATCGGGTGATGCTGAGGGAATTAGATTAGGAAATGAGACACTTAAAGTAGTAAAGGAGTTTTGCTATTTAGGAAGTAAAATAACTGATGATGGTCGAAGTAGAGAGGATATAAAATGTAGACTGGCAATGGCAAGGAAAGCGTTTCTGAAGAAGAGAAATTTGTTAACATCGAAAATAGATTTAAGTGTCAGGAAGTCATTTCTGAAAATATTTGTTTGGAGTGTAGCCATGTATGGAAGTGAAACATGGACGATAACTAGTTTGGACAAGAAGAGAATAGAAGCTTTCGAAATGTGGTGCTACAGAAGAATACTGAAGATAAGGTGGATAGATCACGTAACTAATGAGGAGGTATTGAATAGGATTGGGGAGAAGAGAAGTTTGTGGCACAACTTGACTAGAAGAAGGGATCGGTTGGTAGGACATGTTTTGAGGCATCAAGGGATCACAAATTTAGCATTGGAGGGCAGTGTGGAGGGTAAAAATCGTAGAGGGAGACCGAGAGATGAGTACACTAAGCAGATTCAGAAGGATGTAGGTTGCAGTAGGTACTGGGAGATGAAGAAGCTTGCACAGGATAGAGTAGCATGGAGAGCTGCATCAAACCAGTCTCAGGTCTGAAGACCACAACAACAACAACAGCAAATCCTAGTCTTGGAACTCACCGTGTGGATCTTTTACGAGATTCTTTGACTGACGCAATTCATGAATGTGAAGAAGAACCAGCAGCTGATTCTCACGTGCCTTATGTGACAAGGAAGACAGTGAGCAGATCGAGAACCATGTGAAGCAAAAACACGTGCTAGTGTGCAGGAACTTTTCATTACTTGCACTCCCAGCTGCAGCTAACAAAACAGCATTCATAACTGCCAAATACTGGGCTCTAAAAAGAATATAAAGAGAATTATTTTGCTTTTTGTTCGTTTTCTTTAATCTTACAGTCTGTATTCTATAAACTTTTTATCTCTTTCTGTCTTGTTTGTTGAATTTTCTCTGTAATTGGTTGCATGTAATTAATCTTTGTGCGTGTACCGTTAATGCCCTACCAGCATTGCAATAATTTCATTTCCTACACGCGCAAAGTAAGTCAAGAAATAAAAGAGTAAATTAAAAAACCTTACATTTAAAAACACCAAACAGTAAATAACAACTACTAAATTTTCGTATGCTATGCTTGTTGTGATTTCTGTTATTGATGAACTAAAAGTTTTAATTAAACAAGTTAGTTATTCGTCAGTAACAACAATGAATACCCCAACATTATCATTTATTCAAAAGTGAACCAATTTAACTATAGCGGTTTTTTAACAGGTTGATGTTCATACTTACCTAACAATAAATAGATGATGAATACGAAATCCTACGATGAATTATATTTGTATATTAATACCTTCAGCTGCTGACTGGTGTTGATACATATCAGGTGAAAATGTGTGCCCTGACCGGGACACGAACCCGGGATCTCCTGCTTACATGGCAGACGCTCTATCCATCCGAGCCACCGAGGGCACAGAGGATGTTGCGACTGCAGGGACTATCTCGCGCACGCACCTCGTGAGACCCACATTCTTACCTTGTATGTCCACACACTACATTCATTGTGCCCCTACCCAACACACTTATTGTTCGTGGAAGACATTCTTACTAAGTCCCGTAAGAGTTCGGGTAATATGTGGGCATCTGCACAGACGAAGACAGTCCCTGCAGTCGCGCTATCCTCTGTGCTCTCGGTGACTCATATGAATAGAGCGTCTGCCATGTAAGCAAGATATCCCCGGTTCGATTCCCAGTCGGGACATACATTTACACATGTTCCCGTTGATATATATCAACGCCCGTCGGCAGGTGAATGTATTAATATATAATTCTAATTTCGTTCTAGGAGGCTGCAGGTCATCAATGGTGTCTTTCTTTCCGACATGTCCGAAAGAACGGACACCATATCCATATAAGTATATAAATCCTACGATTGTGAGTCTTCAGTGATCACCACGCTGCATGTCAGTGTGTGTATTAACATCAGTATTGGTACTCTTGACGTGTTCACACTTACATTGACCTGCAGCGAAACGCAAGTTAATCAGCTACGTCTGCAGTTTCGTCAGCAGTAGTCTTGAGGCATTAATAGCTTGTAACATTGATTACCACTTTGCATTCACTATTCATAATATACTAAACATTTCTGAAAAATGCTATTTATATACCGTATACCTCAAATGCTCGTTCTAAACAGAAAAAAAATTCTGTTGGATTGACTTAATCTAGAGCATTTACGAATCTGAGAAAATTCACATTTCAGTTTGTGTCACGGTAGTCGTGCACAAGGATATCGTGAGCAGCGTGCTGCTCACTCTTTGGGAATCTCTTTGCTTTGACATCAGTTGATCCTGTTTAAACGGGGGGGTCGAAGTCCAGCTGCCTAAACATGACGGCCAAAGATTCTCTTACTTTTTATCCTGCCTAGCTACAACAAGGCAGCCACGAGGTATCGTTAGAGTGCTAAATAAAATATTTACCGATACTACGTACACATGAGCGTATTATACAGTACGTTCCAGGTTTCTGGAGAAGATGATTTACTGGTTGAACAGTAGCGCAAAAAATTGCTATAATTTTCCTCTATGACTGGAAAAATCTTGTGATGCAGCCATTCACAAAACAGCTTCTGCTTTATTTCACTATCACTTTGTCTTGCAAAAAACGCTATGAAATGCAGGTAACATCAAAATGCTTATGTATTAACCGAACCCTTAAATACGAGTAACTCGTAAAATGTTCACAAACTGGCCACTAATAAATATTACGTATGATCAAAGTATGCGCATGTTTAGAACAAATCACGTGTACTGGAATACTGTGTTGTAGTATCAGTGGAATAAACTGGATTATCCGAAGTGGTGCATTGTCTACCAGTTTTTATGTCGCCACTTAATGCCTTACAAACACTTACTGCCACGACATTATCTTTTTTTGAAATGCGTTATTAAACATCAAGTTTCAAGAACGTAGATTATTTTGACAATACAGATGTCTGTACCCGGTAAATAGATGATAAATTTTGGGAATAGTGTTGTAAATGCGTGTCAGTTTCCTGCAGGACGTATTCAGTGAAGATGCACCTGGAGGAATATATCTTCTTATGGCATTTTCAGGAATAAACTTTGTCGCTTAAATGAAGGAAGCAATTATTGTGGAAATGCAAGAGTCTTCTAATGAACTACCGCAGTCTTGTGCTGATCTGATAATTCCCTGGTCCTGACATTGCTGTTGTCCTTGATAAGAGCTTTATAATCCGAAATGGATAAATCAGATCACACACGAAATGTTTTCCCAAAATTCAAAATGACTGATGATGCAGACCAGAGTAAGCAGCAGGGACACTGAAGTTCTGTACTCAGAGAACACAGCTCTGCCCCGAAGTAGTACAATGGTCACTGCTTGACGCAGACAATTTTCGATATCTACAGGGCTTTAATTCTGCCTCGTAAAGTATATCCTGCATTACAAATGTTTAACACGATAAAAGTAGCATTTGGTAAGCAAGGAACAAAAGAAACAAGCACACTGAAAAATATAGCATCTCTTCAGTGGTACAAGGAAAGTCCTTCAAACCGAGTGAAGTCTGTCAACCACAAATAGAATCAAAAATGTTCATTGAATTTCAGTCTGATACAAATATACGAAAAGAAGTGCCAGCTACTGCTTTCATCTTCACAACCATCAGGATTCTGTAGTTTTACAACTTATCTGAGGAAAACAGAAACAATGGGACTGTAATCGGTCGTCCTTTTTAGAAATTTATAAAAGACCTTAAAAATATTCTTCCGATATCCTTAAAGTTAATGGCAATCTGATTTCATTATACCATTTTAACATGTGAAGAAGACCCTATTTTTTTCTATGACCTTCGTCTCAAGCCTCCCGAATTTATCAATGTTTTGGTTTTGTTTTGCAGACTTTTGTTATTTCTTTTTATAAACAATAAGTGTCGGCGACATCTCTGCGAATGAAATCTATTTTGAAAATTTCTCGAAAGACTAGTGGCTGAAGCATTGAATCATATCTAGGCTGGCGGAGAATTTTGAACAATCTCATTCGTGGTTCAATAAAACTCCTGTAGGACTTTTCAAATAAATCTCTGATGTCTATCTTCTTTTAAACATGGTTATGGCGGAAAGAAAAAGTTACTATATGTGGATTATCATTATTCTGTGTGCTTAAAAGGACTGTCGTGGAGCAAGGGCGTATCTCGTCTGTCCAAAACCTTTCGAGGTTTGGCTAACTCTAGCAATAATAACGAATTTTTCATACCGCACACTACCATGAGGTGGAGTACTTTATATGCGCCCCAATACAAAAAAAAAACCTGAAGTCGTTAATGGTTGTTGGTTCATATTAAGAACATACTCCCTAAAGATGTGCTGATGTGTTAGTAGGATCCAGAACATACGTATGTGCTTAAAGATAAAGTGTACTGCCAAGAGGGAGGGGGAATGCTTTATGGCCAACCTAAAAAAAAATGGTTGCTGAATTTTACTCACAAGATACTTTTTAAAGAGATAACAAAAGAAACAAATTTATGGCATTGTTGGCCGGGGTCCCCATCCGTGGAAGTCCGCCTTCCATGCACAAGTCCTTCTTTCAGTCGACGCCACATTGGGAGATTTGTGTGCAGGTGATGAGGATGAAATGATGATGAGGACAACACAACACCCAATCCACAAGCGGAGAAAATCTCCATTCAGGTCGGAAACCGAACCCGGGCCGACTTACATGGGGGGCAGGACTGTTACCACCGAACTAAGCAGGCGGACTTTACAAAAATCTGAAAATATTGAATATTACAGTCATTGGGGAAAATGATTGCCTTTCGACGGCAGTCACTGGAAGTGGTCTCAGTCAAGTACCTGGAGAGTATCTGTCTCAAGGTATTAGTGGCGGAAAGAGCACGTAATTATTTTACTTGCTCGCAAAGACTGCTGTGCTGATTCATTACATTCCACCTACTTGTTACATTGTTTCAATCAACAGTTAAAGAAATAGGGAAGTTTTTCCTTCTTGGAGTAGAGATACCTCTTGAGTGAGCATTCAGATCGGCAGAACAGATTCTTTGGAGTTGTCGACAAACATTGGCACAGTGGTGACGTGATTTTAGGACGGTGCACGTTGGTCTGTAATGTGTATTATAAATTTTGAATGTCATTATATAGTCACTACAAACAGATTCCCTTCATAGGCTTTGTGCATTTAGTATAGGAACTTTGTAGAGAGCACACAAACATGCGTTTGATACCTGGAATAAAAGAGGCTGTTTTCTTTGAGGAGAAAATGAACGGGTGTCACGTCACGGCACCTTCACGACAGCGTGTGTTTACACCCTCCGTCATGTCACGTTACGTCGCTTCGCTTAGAGCAGTACCGAACGTCGAAAGTGACATTATAAGTCACCTTCCGTATTACAAAATATCAAATATAGTATCGGAATTGAGGAACTAAAAACGACAAAGTTTATTAATGGCCAAAGCAAATTTCATATCGTATGCTCTTGATTATTTTGGTTTGGTAGAGTGCTGAGAAGTTAAACAACATTTCTAAATATCGACATTTATTTGCTAAGGAATATATATAATTACAAACACATCAAACAATAGCTGTAAAGGAATAAATGGAGGCTGTTTGCCGTATAGATTATGATTTTTTTTTTACAAGAACAATAACACCATAAAAACTATATGTTTTCTCCTACATTAAAGTTAACCTTTTCATATAAAATATTATCTAACGGAAATTCCTTCGCCAGCCTAGGTCCGTATTTAAATACACTATGCACACCATATCTGATGTTAACAAACATAGCATCATACAGAGAAAAGCAATGAATTCTAGCCAACCATGTACCCGATGCGATACGCATTGATTTTGAAAAGGCCTTTGTTTTTGTGTAGCATCAGCAGAAGAACACCATAAAGAAAGCAAAGGCTGCCTTCCTACAACTATATCCAACGTGGAGATACAGAAACATCAAATGCAAAACAAAAACACGTATTTTTGATACGAATGTGAAGGCTGTCCTTTCGTACGCTAGTGAAAGTTGGGAAGTATGTAACAGGACAACATCACAGCTACAGGTCTTCATAAATAGGTATCTCCAGCACATAATCTGTATCTGGTGGCCAGGAAAAATAGGTAATGAGGATCGCTGAAGAAAAAAGGAGATTACTATAGAAGAACAGGTACGTGAAAAGTGGAAATTGGAGTACACCTTGAGAAAGCCAGATTGAGCAATCGAAAACAAGTCACTGGAATGGAATACCCAAGAAACAAGAAGATATGCAGGCCTCCAGGTACATGGATGAAAACGGTGGAGGGGAAACGAGTAGATTTTGCAAGATCAGGGCGGTATTGAGGTAACTGGCCCTAGACAGAGATGGATGGCAGGCTCTACTGGACACCACGTGCCCCCAAAGGGGCCAGAGCAATTAAGTCAAGTGAGTCATTAAAGTTGACCTTTACACTAAAAATTTTATGTAATGGTAACTGCTACGTCAGGGTATTTACATACATTTTGGGCATCAGTTCTGTTCTGTTATTGTAAAAGCTACGTAATATTTCGCATTCAGATATCTGACCTCGCTTGTATAAGAACACTCAACACAAGAAGGTATCCAAGTCATCATGGGACGTTTGCAATTTGTAAAGTAAAGATTGCGAAGAAGCAAAAGACAAAATTGACTATTATAGAACGAATGAGCGCGGCGAAAACAGTTTAACTTATGATGTTAGTAGACGACGATATTACCCCAGAAACCTAGGCGTGCCGTGCCGTGCCGTAACGAGACGTGGCGGTCCTTGGACGACCTGTGTGAATGCTGCCACTTAAAATACACTGTGGAATGTTCTGGCTTGACGCTGACGTGAGTGGCGGCTTACGTAACTTGTCCTTAAACAAACGGCGTCGTCCCGAGATCGATTGACAACTCCATGCGCAGAAAGCAATTCTCACTCCAGAGGTATTTCTGCTGTATGCTTGTCGTCCTAGATTGCAACTGCTATTTTCCTGAGAAATTAAAGTAGTTTATGGCTCTGAGCGCTATGGGACTTAACATCTATGGTCATCAGTCCCCTAGAACTTAGAACTACTTAAACCTAACTAACCTAAGGGCATCACGCAACACACAGCCATCAGGAGGCAGAGAAAATCCCTGACTCCGCCGGGAATCGAACCCGGGAACCCCGGCGTCGGAAGTGAGAACGCTACCGCACGACCACGAGATGCGGGCAGTAGTTTATGCTATACTGTTTGACAGATACATACGCACTCCCATCAGAAAAGTTCGGAGACTTATTCTGTTTCTAGCGTTTAAACGACGTCAGCATAGCAACTGTGGTGGAAGATTGAACTAACAGTTGTTAACAATTGACGTGCATTCAGCCAGTCAGTTGTAAGTAGGTAGCGTTAAGCAGAGGACGTGTGTGGCTGCAGTGAGCTAACGTTGTTGTGTCATAAATCACAAAGCAGCAACGAACTGAACGTCTCTAAATCATGTGTTCAACACATTTTCCAGAAAGTTTTGAAGAAAAGAAAATTTTGCGCTAAGTTAGCACCTCACACCTTGACTCCCGAACAGAAAGAACAGCGTGTGATGCAAATTAAAAATGAGGATTGCTTTCTTTCTTGAGAAACATTGTATGTGTGACAAGACACGGTGTCATGAATGTGAAGGTACCACAAAAAACTAACTGCAGAAATAGTAACAACACAACCGACTTTCCAATCAATGAGACGCTTGAGCTGATCCGCTTACGAAATACGGTTTTTTCTGACAGATTCACGTGGTTGTGTAATTGTTCTGTGCGTTGTACTCCAGTGGGGGTTAAGTGGGCGGGCAGAATATCTGGAACAGGTGGTGGGGGAGGGGTGAAGTGGGCGGGGAGACTATGTGGAACAGCTGATGCGTTAAAAACACGGTCTTCAAGCTTCCTTATTTTTTATTATCCTTCGAGATAACAAGGGAGGGGGGGGGATACTTTGTACCCAAATTTTGAAAGTAATGTAATCCAACGAGTTATTCAATATTTTAAAATCTCGAAATTTTTTTGTTTTTTCTAATGATTTCTTTTGTCTGAGTCCATAAATGAGTTTAATTTTTCAGTTAATGTTATTACAAAACGTAACCACAAATGTGGTATCTTTTCGTCCGTTTGTGCGCATTAAATAACATGTATTTAGGTTGTGGTTCAATAGTTAAGTCTGACGCCAAGTACTGATCTTTCACGATTTTTCAACGGTTTTCCTATTCATGTACGAAACTTCGTTGTCTAATAACAGTATGTCGCATATTTAAAAATGCAATGCTGAAAGACAACGGTAACAGAGACATGAAAAAATAAGTTTTCTAGAAATCGCCCAGAGGACATATGAGACGCAATAGAAAGGATGTTGGTTTGGTCGTTGGCCAGAAATGTTACGTAGGCTCAAGATGTATTACATGAGCTGTTTTGGAGCAGTGCATTGGCAGAGACCACATATGGTCGCACACAAGGCCTCACAGTGCGGTCGCCAGAAGCGCCAACGTGGAAGGAGAAACATGACTGACAACACAGTATAAAGGCAGAGGTGGCGATGTCCAAAAGAAGAGTTAACTTCAGACAGCCGTCCAGGAGGGACATCTTTGCAAGTCAGGCCCAGGGCTTGGTCCTGTAGTATTCGCTCTGGCTCTGAAGCTATTATTTTCCGTATATTTCGCGAGAGAGTTCGATAACTCTTTCAGAATATTCATTTATTCCTTTCAACTATACCTCACTGGAAGGGCCATCCTCAGCTTTGTACACATATAAAAAACTTTTGCATCACGTCGGTTCCGAGTGTTCCGGAAAATGTACAGAAAATTGGAATAGAGATCAACATAACATCATTTCTGACCTTTTTATTACTCATGAAAACCATACATTGCATGTGGTACCACCATCTTCAAATGTGGTTGTGCAGATTGCTGTGCACAGCGGTACCTCTAATACGCAGTAACACGTCCTCCTACAGTGATGCTTTCTGTATTCGTCGTGGCATACCATCCACAAGTTCATCAAGGAACTGTTGGTCCAGATTGTCCTACTCCTCAACGGCGATTCAGTGTAGATCCCTCAGAGTGGTTGGAGGGTCACGTCGTCCATAAACAGACCTTTTCAATCTGTCATAGGCATGTTTGATATGGTTCATGTCTGGATAACATGCTGGCCACTCTAGTCGAGCGATGTCTTTATCCTGAAGGAAGTCATTCACAGGATGTGCACGATGGGGGCGCGATTTGTCTTCCATGAAGATGAATGCCCACATGGTTGCAGCATCGGTCGGTGGATGGCATTCACGCTTCGTGTAGCCGTTACGGCTTCTTCCATGACCACCACCGGCGTACGTCGGTCCCATATAACGCCACCACAAAACAGTACGGAACCTCCACCTTGCTGATTCGCTGGACACCCTGCGTCTAAAGCGTTCAGCCTGACGGGGATTGAGTGCAAACACGTCTCTGACGATTGTCTGGTTGAAGGCATATGCGACACTCATCGATGAAGAAAAGGTGATGCCAGTGCCGAGTGGCCCATTCGGCATGTTGTTGCGCCCATCTGTGCCGCGCTGCATGGTGTCGTGTTTGCGAAGATTGACATCGCCTTGAAAGTCGAGAGTGAAGTTGCGCTTCATGCAGCCTATTGCGCTCGGTTTGAGTCGTAACACTACGTCCTATGGCAGCACGAAAAACATTATTCAACATGTTGCGTGTCTGTCAGAGTTTTCGCGAGGCATAATCAGTAGGTAGCGGTCATCCACTGGAGTAGTAGCATTTGGGCGGCCTGAGCGAGCATGCCGTCGACAGTTCCTGTCTCTCTGTATGTCCTCCATGTCTGAACAACATCGCTTTGGCTCACTCCAAGACGCCTGGACACTTCCCTCGTTGAGAGTCCTTTCTGGCACAAAGTAATAATGTGGGCACCATCGAACCGAGCTTTTGATCGTCTGGGCATGGTTCAACTACAGACAACACGAGGCGAGTACCTCCTTCCTGGTGGAATGACGCGAACTGATCGTCTGTTGGACCCCCTCCGTCTAATAAGCACTGCACCTGCATGGTTGTTTACATCTTTGGGCGGGTTTAGTGACGTCTCTGAACAGTCAAACGGACTGTGTTTGTGATACCATATCCATAGTCAACGTTTATCTTCAAGAGTTCTGGGAACCGAGATGATGCCCAAATTTATGTGTATCATTCACTGTCTAGGCCGCTTGCTGGAAGGGATAAGTGGATGTGAGTTTCGATGTGTTTTTATCTTATTTATGATGACAGCAATATCAGTCTCATCACACCTCATTAAGATACACCGGTTACCATATTTGTTTCTGAGACTGTCTCACAGATGGACTTACAGTGACAGATGAAGCTGGTGACATCAGCACTAAGAGAGTGCTAAGAATCGAAGGATAAACATAAAAGCAATTTGCTAGAGATGGACATTTGTCTTTGGAAACTATTTATTTTTACCCATTCACCATTCGTTTTTTTATTTAATTGTGTAACGCTGTATGGATTTTAAAAAGAGTCCCATTGGGTAAGTGAATAGGGGCAGTTCATTGTAGTATCTCAGCGAATGCCACAACATTTTTATGATTAATGTTTCAAGATAAAATTGCTGCTAGTCAGTACCTGTTAATTCTTATGCCTTACGTCAGATACTGAATTTAAGCATGTGTCTGTGTGGTGATTCCATCATATGCCTGCACATATTGCATGCTGACTGCTTTCAATATTTTTCTTTTAGCCTTGATTCAATTAATTTTACTCTGGAAAAAGTAACATACTTATTAGCAAACCGTTATTCGCTAGGTTTTTCGTCTTCTCGGACGTAGAAACTATTATCGAGTGCAACGCTTCCCGTCTTCTGAACGTAGAAAATAATTTTAGGAAGTATTTTGTGAAACGAGACAGTTTGCTCAGTTCTCAAATGTTTCATTATTTCATTTAACAAGAAAACTGTTGAAAAGGACTTTATGGGACACTGACTAACATGTCGTGAAACGAGTCGAGCGAATCGGCAATTCTTGTCTTAATTTTAAAACATGATTCGAAAACATGTTATTAATTACCAGTCGCGGACACTGAACGGCATGTGCAACAGTCTCCGTAAATTTCGAGAACGGTTGGAATTTCAACAAAACGCTAGCGAATTTAATGAATGAAACGAATTACGAAGCACTTCTGTAAGAAGAAGAAACAACGGAACTGGAACGAAGAACGAGTACCGAGTGACCTCTGTGTTTAGGAACAAGATCGCGTAGGGGACAAGGAACGGCAGACCTAGAACGTGAACGAGAGTGACCAAACGAGTTCAGTTGGGTACGAGACCGACCTCAAGGGAATTGTTCCTTACAAGTCGATCTTCATTCGTTCACTTTCTAAAACGTGTCTCCGAATCTGTTCCTTGACGAACGTTCCACCTCTAAACACAAGGGGAATTAAATAAGTATTGCTACACGTTTTTTGTCGACCACTTTCGGTTGACAAAATACAGACTTTGTTGCAGGACATCGTGGAATATTCCCGCCTCAGTCCCTACAGTGTCATGAAATTCCGACAGTTGGCGGCGCTATACTCAGCCTTCAAAACGGAGGCTGTAACGGAGGAGTGTTCCAGGCAGAGAGCTATCAATGATTACCTTGTGGCACAAAAACACGCCCGATTAGCCGTGCGGTCTCGCGAGCTGCTTCCTGAGTGGTAAGGTGTGCAGGTACTCGGCAGGAATCCGCCCGGCGTATTAGTGGCGAGGTCCGGTGTGTCGGCCAGCCTGTAGAGTTTAGACGGTTTTCAAGGCGGTTTGCCATCTGCTTCGGCGAATGTGGGCTGGTTCCCTTATTCTACCTATGTTACACTCTGTCAGCAATTGCTGCGCAAACACTGTCTACAATTACAAGTACACCATAATTAATAAACCACGCGAACATTTGGGGTTACACTCGTCGTATGAGACGTTCCCGGGGAAGTCCACTAGGGGCCGGCCCGTAAAATAACCCTGGGTGCGCTGTGGGGCGGCGGTAGGGCGGGTGGACTGCTGTCGCCTGTTGTGAGGTTGTGAACCACTGACAGCTGCGGCAGGGCGAAGACTCCTCGTTGTTTCTAGGTCCCTGGTTCAACACACAATACACACACACACACACACCATCTGGCAGAAAACCAGAGCACTAAAGGATGTATAAGGAGACCTGGCAGTGATCAAAAGCACGGTGAGTGGGTGGGGCAGACGTCTCTCACCATAACAACACGATCCCGCAAACCTGTCCTATCGCCCTGGTGCTGTGCAGCCACACACACCTGCGCTACCCCGCAGGAAATTGAAGAATCGACCTCAGCTTGTTGGTCGCCACAAAAATGCAAACAAACTTCTCCTTCTCCATAATAATGCTAAGCTTCATATAAATCTGTGCATCCGAAATGAGCCCACGACACTCCGTTCGCCGCCCTACAGTCCGGATGTCGCACCTTCCGACTTCCATCTGTTTGGTCCAATGAACTGTGCACTCCACGGGAAGCAGTAAATGGACGATGGTGAGGTTAATGACGCAGCAAGACATTGGCTCCGACGTCGACCAGTAGGGTGGTACCATGTGGGCGTACAGGCCCTACCAGTAAGGTGGCGTAAGGCCGTCGCATTGAACGCAAGTTATGTTAAAAATAAGTTTTTGTAGCCAAAACCGAAGTGAGCAATAAGATGTACTAGAATCCTGAATAAAACCAACCTGCTTGCAGAAAGAAAGTGTCGCATTTTCGTATTTAACGTCCTTCACAGAACAATGCGAACTGAACGACGGGGCGATTATTATTAGCATTCCTCACGTGTCCAACTAAGTGACACAGCTTTTGCTGTGGGACATCGTGGAATGTTGTTCCCTATAGAACGACTCACCTCTAAATACAAGAAGCATTAAACAAGTATTGCAACACATTTTTCTCGATCACTTTCGCTTGAAATATTGCAGACATTGTTGTGGGATATCGTAGAATATTCCTGTTTCAGAGCCTGCAGTTTCATGAATGTTATCATATCTGAATGTTACATCACCTGAATTACGAAGTATAATTATCCAGTATACATACACCAAAGAGCCAAAGAAAGTGGTACACCTGCCTAATACCGTGTAGGGCCCACGCGAGCATGCTGAAGTGCCGCAACACGACGTGGCATGGACTCGGCTAATGTCTGAATTAGTGCATGAAGGAACTGACACCATGAACCCTGGAGGGCAGTCCATAAATCCGTAAGAGTACGAGTAGGGTGGAGATCTCTTCTGAACAGTACCTTGCAAGGCGTCCCAGATATGCTCAATATGTATATGTCTGGGAGTTTGGTAGTCAGAGGAAGTGTTTAAACTCAGAAGAGTGTTCCTGGAGCCATTGTGCAACAACTTTGGACGTGTGAAGTGTTGCATTGTCCTGATGGAATTTCCCAAATCAGTCGGAATGTGCAGCCGACATCAATGGATGCTGGTGATCAGAAAGGATGCTTACATACGTGTCACTTGTCATCGTCGTATGTAAACGCATCAGGTGTCCCATATCACCGCAGCTGCACAGGCCCGACACTGTTGCAGAGCCTCCATCACCTAGAACAGTCCCCTGCTGACACGCAGAGTCCATGAATTCATAAGGTTGTCTCCATATCCGTACACGTCCATCCGCTCGATACTATTTGAAACAGAACTCATCTCACCAGGCAATATGTTTCCAGTCATCAACAGTCCAATGTCGGTGTTGACGGGCCCAGGCAAGGCGTAAAGCTTTGTGTCGTACAGTCATCAAGCGTACCGGAGTTGGCATCCGACTCCGAAAGTTCATATTGATGATGTTCCGTTGAATGGTTCGTACGCTGACACTTGTTAATGGTACAGCACTGAAATCTGCAACAATTAGCGGAAGGACTGTACTTCTCTCACGTTGACCGATTCTCTTCACTCGTCGTTGGCCCTGTTCCTGCAGGATCTTTTACAGACCGCAGCGATGTCGGAGATCTAATGTTTTACCGTATTCGTGGTATTCACGGTACACTTGTCCAATAGTCGTACGGGGCAATCCCCACTTCATCGCTACCTCGTAGATGCTATGTCCCATCATTCGTGCGCCAACTACACTCCTGGAAATTGAAATAAGAACACCGTGAATTCATTGTCCCAGGAAGGGGAAACTTTATTGACACATTCCTGGGGTCAGATACATCACATGATCACATTGACAGAACCACAGGCACATAGACACAGGCAACAGAGCATGCACAATGTCGGCACAAGTACAGTGTATATCCACCCTTCGCAGCAATGCAGGCTGCTATTCTCTCATGGAGACGATCGTAGAGATGCTGGATGTAGTTCTGTGGAACGGCTTGCCATACCATTTCCACCTGGCACCTCAGTTGGACCAGCGTTCGTGCTGGACGTGCAGACCGCGTGAGACGACGCTTCATCCAGTCCCAAACATGCTCAATGGGGGACATATCCGGAGATCTTGCTGGCCAGGGTAGTTGACTTACACATTCTAGAGCACGTTGGGTGGCACTGGATACATGCGAACGTGCATTATCCTGTTGGAACAGAAAGTTCCCTTGCCGGTCTAGGAATGGTAGAACGATGGGTTCGATGACGGTTTGGTTGTACCGTGCACTATTCAGTGTCCCCTCGACGATCACCAGAGGTGTACGGCCAGTGTAGGAGATCGCTCCCCACACCATGATGCCGGGTGTTGGCCCTGTGTGCCTCGGTCGTATGCAGTCCTGATTGTGGAGCTCACCTGCACGGCGCCAAACACGCATACGACCATCATTGGCACCAAGGCAGAAGCGACTCTCATCGCTGAAGACGACACGTCTCCATTCGTCCCTCCATTCACGCCTGTCGCGATACCACTGGAGGCGGGCTGCACGATGTTGGGGCGTGAGCGGAAGACGGCCTAACAGTGTGCGGGACCGTATCCCAGCTTCATGGAGACGGTTGCGAATGGTCCTCGCCGATACCCCAGGAGCAACAGTGTCCCTAATTTGCTGGGAAATGGCGGTGCGGTCCCCTACGGCACTGCGTAGGATCCTACGGTCTTGGCGTGCATCCGTGCGTCGCTGCGGTCCGGTCCCAGGTCGACGGGCACGTGCACCTTCCGCCGACCACTGGCGACAACATCGATGTACTGTGGAGACCTCACACCCCACGTGTTGAGCAATTCGGCGGTACGTCCACCCGGCCTCCCGCATGCCCACTATACGCCGTCGCTCAAAGTCCGTCAACTGCACATACGGTTCACGTCCACGCTGTCGCGGCATGCTACCAGTGTTAAAGACTGCGATGGAGCTCCGTATGCCACGGCAAACTGGCTGAAACTGACTGCGGCGGTGCACAAATGCTGCGCAGCTAGCGCCATTCGACGGCCAGCACCGCGATTCCTGGTGTGTCCGCTGTGCCGTGCGTGTGATCATTGTTTGTACAGCCCTCTTGCAGTGTCCGGAGCAAGTATGGTGGGTCTGACACACCGGTGTCAATGTGTTCTTTTTTTCCATTTCCAGGAGTGTATAACACCACGCTCAAACTCACTTTAATCTTGATAACCTGCCATTGTAGCAGCAGTATCCGATCTAACAACCTAATCGTGGCTGACGGGAGCTCCGTATTCTGCCTGTTTACATATCTCTGTATTCGAATACGCATACATAAACCCGTAAAGTGGTTGTCATTGAGCAAGTGAGTATGCTCAGTCAGCAGTTTAGTACAAAGAAATTCAGTTTTTTTAGGATAACCGCCGGTGCACTCTTGCAGAACCATGACATTTTTTTCCTCTTTGTGTTATCTTACGATTGAAACAATGTAACATATAAGCAGAAATTAATTATTGAAGACATAAGCAGTCTTGCACATGTAATTCATGTTTGCACATTTGTTAGGCAACAAATGAAGACGGACTTTCCATAGAAACTGATTACGACGTGTTGATTGTATTGCCACACTAACTTAAATGAAATATTAAATGGCTTGAAATTCTTTTTTGTCCAATTAGCCAAGGTAAATACGTCCGCGAATAATAAACATTCAATGGAACGCATACTCCCCCACCCTCCAAAAAAAATTAGCTACGTGCTGACGTTGTGGCGGGAAGTGATAGGCCTGATTTTCGTCATCTCTCGTATGAATCCAAATAAATCTCAATCGCACGGAGTGGAGGGCGCTGTTGATGGGCTGGAGAAAGAGCCCGGAGGCAGGAATATTTGATGGGGCTGCTCGATACTCGGTAATCTAATATCGGAGGGGTCCGCAGCGCTGGTAACGCATTGCGACTCGAAAGTCGTTTCAAGAAAAAAAATTTCTTCGCTCATGTGACATTTTTTGCGCCACTCTGAATATTCTCTGATTGGATCCGATTCTTATATTTGAACTTTCAGACAGCGTCGTTGTTAATGAATTTTGGTGATAATATTGGAACGTAGGCCAACAAATACTAGTCAGTTTGATATCTCAGCGACAAATGCAGGATAATTAACGCTATCCTAAATTTTTTTCTTACCTGGCTGGTGCAAACAGATAGCATACATGACGATAATGTTGAAGCTGTATATGTAGATGCACTGTCCCCTGGACGTAAATTTTTATATAGCTTGCTAGTAGTTACAGTAATTGCCTGTTCCAACTTTAACCAAGCGTTTGCTTGTGTAACATACGACAGTGGATGACAGTGAAGTGTTTAAACATTGCTGCCTCCTGTTTGCAGTGGTACATGCTCATCCCAAAAGAGAATTCGGCTTCCGCTTTCCATACTGCAGCTCAACAAAAGCACTTTTCTATCAAAGGTGATGATTCGGAATGCTATGAGTCGACTTAAAATGCTTTTTCACGGCTACTTTCGACCTAAGACTTTTCTAATGGAAGCAACATTAGTACGATTTCTACATGGGTATCGAATGATTAGACTGACAGGTCATTCTTGTAAATTGTTGACCAGAATAATATGATGAAGATTAGAACTAAAGGTTGAAGTTATGCACTCCACTCCGTCTTCAGGCCGACCGGGACCATCCGACCGCCGTATCATTCGCCGTGGAGGATGCGGATAGGAGAGGCGTGGGGTCAGCACACCGCTCTCCCGGTCGAAAGATGGTATTCTTGACCGAAGGCGCTTTTATTCGGTCGAGTAGCTCCTCAATTGGCATACCAAGGCTGAGTGCGCCCCGAAAAATGGCAACAGCGCATGGCGGTCTGAATGGTCAGCCAACCAAGTGCCGACCACGCCCGGTGGGGCTTAACTTCGGTCATCTCACGGGAACTGGTGTAACCACTAGGCAAGACCGTTGCTTGAACTTATGTGGTAAGAAAATTATTTATATATGAGGAAGGTAAAAGGAACAAGGATATCAGTTATAATATTGCGCTACCTCCTGTTGGACAGACAGGAGCATTTGTAGATATAGGGAAAACTTTCAACAAAGGTACGAGGAATTAGATGTCCACACTCCCTACAATATTGCGCCTAAGAAATGACTTAGGCACAGACTAGGTGGTTGTTTCCAGAATGAATTTGAGGGGAAGGTCCCAGGTTCGAAGCGCGGATATGACACAAGGTCCAGTATGGCACATACTTCCAATACGTCTGGAAGTATAAATTCAGTGCTCACACCGCTTAATAATTAAAATGCTTTCTGGAAAAAGTCTCTCAGACTGTGGTTCAAATGGCTCTGAGCACTATGGGACTTAACTTCTGAGGTCATCAGTCCCCTAGAACTTAGAACTACTGAAACCTAACTAACCTACGGACATCACACACATCCATGCCCAAGGCAGGATTCGAACCTGCGACCGTAGCGCCTAGAACCGCTCAGCCACTCCGGCCGCCTCTCAGACTGTGGCTCAGACATTTTTCCGCAATATCCTTTCTCGTTTCTCCAGGTGCGCTGGTCATGTGAGGTATGCCGAACTGTTGTGGAGTTCGTGGTGTAAGAGAAGTCGTACTAGACTAAGTCAAACTTTGTGGCGGGCTGTCAGCTGTAAGTAGACATCTGAGTCTGTAGAGGTAATGCCCGCGAAACTCAGAAGTCTCAGTTTCGATTCTTACTCCGACACACAGTTTTGATCTTCCAGGAAGTTGCAGCTCTAGTGATATGTAGATGTCAATATGGAAGCTAGAAAGAAGTTCCTGAAAGTATATGTTTGAATCATAGCATTGTATGAATTGAAGCTGGGCTATGGAAAACTAGGATAAGAAGAAACTGTGGCACTGTGAAGGAACGTAAGAAACTTCATGTGGCAGATAAAGTATGAAATGAAGAAGGGCTACAAAAATGGATGATACAGAAAGCTGACGATAATTTTTACCAGGAGGGAGAGGTCGTGGAACAATTACAATAGCACCAAGGATGTATTACCCTGGGGCTGAAAGCGCGATTAGATAGAGAAAAATAACGAACACCGAAAAAGATTAGAATATGAAAACAGACAGTAGAAGGTGCTGAGTGTAATAACGAACACAGGGCTAATTTAGAACATGGGAAGAAAATGGTAGAAGACGTTGGGGGTAATAGTGACTTAAAGAAGAAACCATTGGTTAACTCTAGGAATACATGGAAAATAGAACTAAACCAGTGAAAAGCCTGCCGACAAAAAAGACGACATAAGATTTCGGAGGCATGCTGATATCTAGGGAATATAGTAGCTTCCTACGTGAATTATGAAAGAGATTCTATTTACAAAATACTGCAGGTGAAGTTCCTATGTGCATATTCAATTTGGCGTAAATTGGCTTTATGACATTTCGATGCGACAAACATTTTTAGATTTCTCTAGGATTTCGGTCTCTCATTTTCACTGTAGATGTTTACCGATCCTTGAACTTAAGGGAAAATTTCAGTAGACATTAGTGTAAGGGCACTGTATGTCACAAACTGAAATGCTTTCTATTTTACTCCTGTTCAGATTATTTCTCTTCATTTTCTTTAGTATGTGTCTTTTCGATTACGTGCTCGCTGTGTCTGGCTGGAATAAGAAACATTTTGGTTGCTTCTCATCTCCCCAAAGTGTAGAAAACGTTCAACACCCTAGATAGCATTCCATATAGCTGTATTTAAGACAAGCGGTTTCGACAGACTTTGCTGTCATTTACAGGTCTTGAAAATCATTTTTTGTGAAACGTGTTCATACGTTGAACCTCGCGTCAAGTCGTCAAGTGAATGAAAATCAGCACAATATAAAACGTTTGCAATGGACTTTTGCTCGAGGTGTTTTGTTTTCAGATCTTGTGGTTGTGACAAAACCTTTATAATGTGCTGATTTTTATCTACTTGACAACCTGACGTGATGTCCAGTTTAAAATGAACACGTTCACAACGAAAAGATTTTGAGACCTGAGGATGACACCAAAGTCTGTCAAAATCAGTTGTCTTAAATAAAGAAGTATTTTATGCTATCTATGCTACTCAATGTTTTTAGCATGTAAACTCAGCTCGCTCCCTCGGTACTCTCAAACTAAGAAAATTCAATCCAGAAAGTATTTTTGTTCATAATAGAAAACGAACAGAATCGTCTCAGCCGAGGGGAACCAACACAGGACCAATTTGAAGGACAATTCATCTTTAACAGCCGGGAGAAAGTTTAATTGACCACACACACAGTTCACCAAACTGTGATCACAGTTTATTTTACTCGGGTTTAATTTTACCGTTTGAAGATTTAGTCTTGAGCAGATTTGCTACCACATGGTTGTCATACAAATTATATGGAATCATTTATGATAGAACTGGTGTGAGACTGAAATGTAATAAAATATTTTAAAGCATGATCACTGTATTTTTAGAGGTCTTCCATGCCTGAGGTTGTTTCCTATGCTCCGATCCATTCCTTTAGTGTTGTGTCATAAATTACCTTCGTCCACATTTCGTTTTAGTACATCTCTATTAGTTATCCGATTTACTCATCTAATCTTTAGCATCAGCCACCGTTTCACTTTGCGTTTAGTCGCTGAACTCCTTAAACTTACATCAGCTTAACCTATTTGGTTACATAGTTAGTAATTTTGTAAGATTTGTTTTTTACACATTGTTCTGCTCCCCCCAATTATATGCTAAATTTACTTAGTACAGGCAAAAATTTGGTATTAAATTGTTCAGCGCGTTGTGTTGTTTAGAATGATTTTTAAAATGGTTTTTCTGGTTTGCATGTGCAAGGTATTTCAAAAAGATTCATGTGATTTCAGACGCCTATATCGTTTGTATGAATGAGGACAGAAACTGGCAGTGACTGAATCTTACCTTTAGGATTAGAACCCAATCTTTTTAAAAGGACGATCTAGTTTTACACTTTTGTTTGTTTAGCCTACTCTTCTTATGGCCATCAGGCCCTGTGTTACACCAGACCAGGGTTTCACATGTAGAGAACCTTTTTTTACATCATATTTACCTACTATATTAGAATTTAAATATGACAACTGATATTGAAATGATTTGAGTGTATGTAGAAAAAAAGTGATTAGGAAATACTGACTATGAACTAATAAAGTTAACTCTGGCAGTACTTCTACCCTGCTGTTGCTGTTGCTGCAACTAATAATGATAACGGTAATAATAATAATAATAATAATAATAATAATAATAATAATACATCGGCTACACCACTGCAATTTTATAACCACTTCTACAACCCTTTCGATCACATAACATCAACTGATACGAAGAAAGTAAATTGGAAAAAGAAAACACTACATGGCAAGCACCGGTATCATCTAACACAGCCACACATCGATTAAGACGCAGCCAACACAAGGCTAACAAAAGGCAAAATGTACAGTGAGACGGAAGAATTCATGATTGCAATAGAGGATCAAACACTAAACAAATAAACACCAGATTTTACAGCAAGCATATTATTAAAGATCCCAATACCACAACACATAAATGTAGACATTGCAAACAACAAATAGAAACAGTAGATCACATAACAAGCGGATGTACAATACTAGCAAATACAGAATACCCCAGAAGACATGACAATGTAGCAAAAATAATACATCAACAACTTGCCATACAACATAAACTAATAAAACATGTTCCCACATACCAGTATGTACCACAAAATGTACTGGAGAATGATGAATACAAATTATACTGGAACAGAACAATTATAACGGATAAAACACCACCACATAACAAACCTAACATCATACTCACCAATATTAAGAAGAAATCAACACAACTAATCGAAATACCCATACCCAATGCAACAAATATACAGAAGAAAAAAGGAGAAAAAATTAAGAAAGACATCCAACTGGCTGGGGAAGTCAAGGACAAGTGCCATCAGGATAAAGTTGACATTATACCAATTATACTGTCAACTACAGGAGTCATAGCACACAATATCCATCAGTACATCAGTGCAATACAGATACATCCAAACTTACATATACAACTACAGAAATCCGTAATTGTTGGTACATGTTCAATTACCCTTAAGTTCCTAAATGCAATGTAACATATACCGTACAGTTAAAAGGAAGTCACGCTTGATCAAGGTCCGCGTCACTTTCCATTTATAGCCATACCTAAGGTCTGAGAAAGGAAAGAAGATAATATTAATAGTAATTACAACAATTACAATAATGATAGTGGCAGATAAAAAAGAATGTTGGTAATTCTTTTCCTCACGTGCATGTTCAATAAAGCGTAAACTATTACAGTGACTTTTAGAGAAAAAGCTATCATTTTGCTTTCACAAATGCATACTTCTGCGGACACGACTAACATCGAGACGATAGTTAGATCCGTCCCTTACTTCAGCGATCATGTCTGAAGAAGTGCATTTATTGTTGGCGTACACGGTGTCACAGGTCACCTAAATTCAGTAGGATGGATGGCACGTAAATGGAATCTTTCACAACCCTCCACAAAAGACATTAAACTAAAGTTTCAGATTATGTGAAATTGGAGGCCAGTGATTCAACTTAACATCCCTTCGACCTCTGTTGATGCAATTCATACTTAAGAAATTTTCCTTCTTTCTGCGTTTACATTCTTCCCCTTAAAAGATTTTATTCTTCACGACCATATAACCTTTCACTCTGTTACACAGGACGAGGATTATAATAAACAAATCGACATCGTTGGCTACAGAATTCTGGGAATAAAAATATCAATCAGAATTGATGATGAACAGAAGACAGTGAATACATTTCCTGATTACCTTTAGCGTCTTACACATGGTGTCAGAAATAGTATTATATATTTTGATGGCTAGTAATATAGGCAAAAAAGACATCAATCTGGTGTACGTGGTCTGTAAAATGTGTACCTCAAGAGCAGTGAACACCAGTTCATCTTCGTTGTGCTCACAACTCTCTCGATATATGGAATAGTTTTTGTTTAATAACCTACATATGTTTCTTTGCAGGTATTTCCTCACACTTCTCTCGAAATATAGAATAGTTTTTGTTTAACGTCCTGCATATGTTTCTGTGCAGGTATGCGACAGAATATTAATAATTTTGAGACATTATTAATATTAGAAACGGTGCAGTATGCAAAATCCTCTACATATTGGCGGATTATAGCTTCCATTTTTAAGATTACTGCTAACGTTGACGAGTGGACAAATGAGTCTTTTCTGTTAAAATGGAATACTGTAACTAATTAGCTATGTTCATTGTCTCCGTCTTAGGAAACTGAGAAGAAAAAGAATCCACAAATGAACTATCGCTAATATATTCATCCAGATCTGTTGCCTACGTTATCTTATGGTGTATTTCCTCATTGCTAATACCTTTATTTCTTTAAAAATTAATGACTTTTCCAAAACCTTGTTGGAGGTGAAGAATGAGATGGTAGTACAAAATGCTCTTCACAGGGAGGTGCCAAGGGGGCAGTGTTCCGTCCACTTGAAAAAAATAGCGTTATCGACATGCTTCGGAATCGTGGGTCGTGATTCGTTCAACCGTCTTTTCAGAAAAGAGCGACCCTTAACTCTCTTCACGGGAAACGGGGCAAAACACTTGATTCTTTGAGGAGTCTGTCTTCCTAACGACTACTTGGTTCACTTTTCCAGTTAAATGGAAGGTAGCCTCGTTAACGAGCACTAGGCGGAAAAGAAAATCTTATCTGCCGTGTTCATGAGTAGAATTATTCTACGAAACTCAGCATGTTGTTGCTTATAATCGTGTTGAAGGGCTCTGTGTAATCCAGTTCAGTAATCGAGGACGTAACTTCTGTGCAATGGGTACTAAAATCCTCTCTACATTCAGAATGACTACGTAGGGGCGATACTTGAATCTCCGCAGAAATATGCAACCAGAGATATAATTCTACAGACACCACCGTCGAATGCTTTCAGCTGTAGGAGGTGAAGCGCTACACTATCGATGAAAATCACAGTACACGCTTGTAAGCGAATTTCACATGTTGAAACGGAAACAGAAAATGCCTTTTGTTGCAGTAGTATCACCACTTTGATTCGACGTTCATTTAGCATTTATTTATTAATTGCTGGTTTACACAAAAGATGCTACCTAGAAACTAAAACAAACTGTAAGACTTTTTAAGCTTCTTCACTAGCATTGCTGTTTAAGTTTTGCCTCGGATCTGCGAGTGTCCTTTTAAAATATTGTGTACCTTAAATGCGTGGGAAGAAGGAATTCAATAGCGTCATGCCTGAGAGCAAGGTAGCTTAAGCTTATACCTAGGTCAAATTCTAATGTGACCTATTTTCCAGATGCGCGGAATCTCCACTGTGTGTAGTATTTAGATCGATGATCAGAAAGGACCATCTGTATAAGGGTATCTGTAGGCTACAGATCAATGTTCATTTCAAAGGAGTGAAGGCAGCTACTTACTAAGTTTAGCGTAAAGTGTACAGTCATCATGTGCATTTGGTGTATGAATAGTTGTTGCAACTTTGTAGTCATTCAGTTTTTATTCACAGTACTTGTAATACTATGTTAATAAATGTCAATAAATTTATCTGCACTGTATTTACGTAATTATCGTTCCCACTACTAACTGATGTAAATTATGATTTATAATGCACAAAAGCTCGTAAATGATTCCACCAGCTGTCAGATTTGTTTAATACGCTAGCAGCAGTACTTGGTCAATCAGAAATGAGGCAGAGATTGTATTACGTTCGCGTGTGGGTTGAGTAATCACTTAAAATGTCGAAATGATAACTACCCCGAAACTTACAGTCTGGTAATTTTCTAAATGGCTGTGCGATTTATTACAAAACCTACGGAAAAGGATAAATTGACTAATAGGGAAGGAATGTTAACGAGGTATCGGGTTTGGTTAAGGAAGAAATAATTTTAGATTTAACACAATGTAGATTAAACTTCAGTTTTAAACGGTAATTATCGCCTATTCTTTGCCTGCTACAGTTTACTTTTCTTAATCAGTTCATCATACACGTCTCTGGATTTCATCGCCATTTACCTCGTTATTGAATTCTCAGATGTACATCAACAATTGCTGGTGGCTGTGGCATTCTTCGAAATTGAATTCATGTTGGTAGTACCACAGTAGCTACTCGTCCATTATAGGTTGTGTGCTGACTTACGTCATCTTCCATTATTTAATACAGACACCTTGATTGCACAATGCTTTAGTATCCTGCTGCATGCGGCACTGAAATGTGCCTCATATGAAGAGGTTTTTTAGAGATCCCTACTTGCCCCAAAACTTGTCGACATTCAAATTATTTAATGTAGAAACTTCATTTTCAGCTTACAATGGTAATTACAACAAATTTTACAATAGTACACATACTTATTGGAGTTGTTTTGTAAGATCTTGGCTTGTGCTGTGATCATCCTGTGGAAATAGATAAAGATAAATTACTAAGAGGGAACATTCTCTTCGTATGTTGGTCTGCTGTTCAAACAAAAAGTCTTTAAATAATCATTGACTATGTTTCCAGAATGAGATTTTCTCTCTGCAGCGGTGTGTGCGCTGATATGAAACTTAAAAGCGTCTTAATCTGTCAGCCGGCACGGCAGCTCAGCGTGTTCGGTCAGAGAGCTGGTTGGCCTCTGTAATAAAAAAAACTGAGTGGAAGGATCAACAAACGAACTTGACCGGATGTCATGTGACGTCCGCAATGAACAAACAAAACGATCAACAACGAACAAAATGGAGACACAGACAAAAGTTGGTTGAGCACTTGCCTGCGAAAGGCAAAGATCCCGAGTTCGAGTCTCGGTCCGGCACACAGTTTTAATCTGCCAGGAAGTTTCACTGACTATGTTGTTTTCTATTCTAACAGTACTGATTAAAGTCGGTGAAGAAACGTAAGATCCTGATCAAATTTCGTTTCTTTTATCCCCTTGTGCCAATGGACCAAGTTTTCCGTTTGTTCCAAGATGTTAATTTCTCAGCTCTACTCTGCAGTATGCAGTATTTCAAGATCGTTGATTTTATGCACGAACTAACCTCTCGATTATGTCCCATAAATATCCAACTGAATTCGTGTCTGATGATCTGGGTGGTTGCGCATTTTAATCCATAAATATTCCTTGGTTGTTTGGGAACATGAAGTTCATGAATTAAAAGCCGTAAATTCAACTAAATACCAAGGTATTACAATTACGAAAATTTTTAATTGGAAGGAACACACAGAAAACGTTGTGGGGAAGGCTAACCAAAGACAGCATTTTATTGGGAGGACACATAGAAAATGTAACAGAACTACTAAGGAGACTGCCTACACTACGCTTGTCCGTCCTCTTTTAGAATAGGGCTGTGGGGTCCTTCCCAGATAGGACTGACGGAGTACATCGAAAAAGTTCAAAGAAAAGCAGCATGTTTTGTACAATCACGAAATATAGGAGAGAGTGTTAGAGAAATGATACAGGATTTGGGCTGGACATCATTAAAAGAAAAGAGTTTTTCGTTGCGATGGAATATTCTCACTAAATTCCAATCTCCAACTTTCTTCTCAGAATGCGAAAATATTTTGTTCACACCAACACCACGTAGAAAGGACCGATCAGCACGATAAAATAAGGGAAATCAGAGCTCGTACGGACAGATATAAGTGTTCATTCTATCCTCGCGCTATAGCAGATTGGAATAAGAGAGAATTGTGAAGGTGGTTACATGAACTTTCTGCCAGGTACATAAATCTGATTTGCAGAGTTTCCACGTAGATGTAGACGTAATTTTGCTGCAAATGGCGACTAAGTAGCTGAGCATAACCATTGCCAGCCAATGACCGGTTCACCTGAATGAAAAAGCCCAGTTCATTAAATGTAAATACCAACCCATATAATTTTGCAGCCACCAACAGCTTGCCCAATGCTTTGCCACACTGGAAATCTACCACCAGGTCTTACCAAGCGAAATCTGGACTCTTTGGACCAGACCATGGTTTTCCAGTCGTTCAGACCCCAACAGATGTGGTCACGAGCCCAGGAGAGGCGCCTAAGGCCATGTCGCTAGGAAGTACACTCGATTCGGTCATCTGCTGCCATAGTCAATTAACGGAAAATTTCACTACACACATTTGTCTCTGCGCTATTGCATTTGTGTTGCTTGTCAGTTAGCACTAACAACTCTACGCAAACTCTGCTACTCTCAGTCGTTAGGTGAAAGCCGTCGTCCACTGCTTTGTCCGTGGTAAAAGTTAATGCACGAAATTTGTGTTCTCGGCACAGTCTTGACACTGTGGATCGCGGAATACTGAATTCCCTAAAGATTACCAATATGGAATGTCCCATGCGTGTAGCTCCAACTACCATTCTGCGTTAAAAGCATGTTAATATCTGTCGTGCAGCCACAAACAATTCCGAATCATTTTCAAATCAATCACTTGAGCGCTAATGACAGCTACAGCAATGCAATGCCCTTTTATTATTACTACCACCATCTGTGTAACAGCATAACGCTATCCCCAGGCTTTTGTGACCTCAGTGTACGTACCAGGGGCGTTACGTATGTAATACAGCGTTTTTTTCTCTTAAGCTTCGGTTGAAAAAATGCAGAATTTGCTGCGAAACGTCGTGGAATATTCTTTCTGTAGCCCTTGTGGTTTCATGAACTTTTCGTTAGGTGGCGGTGCTGTACGTAGCCTTTAAATTGAGGTAAACTCCAAGCAGAGAGCTGTCATTTAATTTCTTTTGGAAGAAAACCAGAGCACTGCAGAAATGCACAGGCGCTTGTAGAGTGTCTACGGAGACCTGTCTCTGAACAAAAGCAAGGTGAGTCGTTGGTGAGGTGTCTGTCACCACTGCAACAAGATCGCGCAAACCGATCTCTAACCCGCCATCTGGTTGCACACAGCTGCGACTCCTACAGTGCTGTAACGTGCGGACACTCTCATTCGTGATAATTAACGGACTATAGTCAAACACCTCGCTGCGCAAATGTATGTCTCGGTTGGTAGTGCTGACAGTCTCGTCCTCCAGTTGGAGTTCTCGAACGTGTGTGCTGGACGGGTTCCTCGCACCTAAAAGAAGAGCACAAAGAGCAAAGAGTTGGGCCCAACGAAGGATGCGCTCCATGGGAAGCAGTACGTGGATGATGGATAGGTTGCTAATGCAGAAAGATTCTGGCTCCGACGTCGTCCTGTAGAGTAGTACCATTCGGGCGTACGGACCATCCCAGTAGTAGCACGTAAGACCGCCACATTGACCGGATATTATCTTCAAAAATAGGGTGTTGTACGAAAAAGAGTGGGGGGTAGTGTGGTGTACAGCAATCCTGAATAATACCAACGTGCTTACAGAAAATAAATATGAAATTTCCTGGCAGATTAAAACTGTGTGCCGGACTGAGAGTCGAACTCGGTAACTTTGCCTTTCGCGGGCAAGTGCTCTACCAACTGAGCTACCCAAGCACGACTCACACCCCGTCCTCACAGCTTTAATTCCGCCAGCACCTCGTCTCCTACCTCCTTGGTAGAGCACTTGCCCGCGAAAGGCAAAGGTCCTGAGTTCGAGTCTCGGTCCGACACACAGTTTCAATCTTCCAGGAAGTTTCACAACAGCGCACATATCGCTGTAGAGTGGAAATTTCATTCTAGAAAATAAATAAGTTGTATTACTTACTGAACGCTCCTCGTACATTAAGAGGCTGTTTACTATCTTTGGCCCTAAAAAACCATGTTCTTTGAGATTTTTTTCTCGGGATGTGTCATAGATATCAATGTGATATTTTGTCAAAATATTTATTGATATTTCCTCTACAAAACAGATTTTTTCGACTGTAAATGTCGAATACCAAAGGTGAAACTGCCGTCGGAACGAAACAAAATTTCGATGTAGACCTCCACGCGCGGTATGTCGCAGGTCAGCCGGTTTGTCTGAAATCAAAACTGAGTTCACGTTAGCGAAGTATATAAGGTTCTTTAGGAGTTGTACTTCGCTTAAGTTATTTGGACCATGGGAAACAAAATAGAGGCCATTTGAAAAAATAGGTTTTTTTTCATCCATTTTTCGACTTCGTCGGCCAAGTAAAAATTTTTATAGTTGATGGATCGCAACAAAACTCGTACAACTCCTAGACAATTTAGTTGGCTTCGTCGGAAACAAATAATCATGCCAAACAGTTCAGTAGATTTGAAGTTACCGCGCGATGAAAGAAAGTCATTTCGTGAAAACCGCGTTTGAAGACTGACTACATATAAATGCAATATTATGCAACGTACGTTCAATCTGGTATTCCGGGTCCATAAACTAGTCCTTCCACTTCCTCATAGAGGGTGCTCTGACCGATGTGGGCCACCCTGCGCTGCTCAAGAGCCGTTCGTACGGCCGGTGACAAGAGGTTTTTGGTCGACTGAATCCAGTGGTCGTCCGAATGGTTGGCGAACTGCGTCGAATGGAATCCCAGGGTGACGTCCATCGTTGTCATGGTCTTCCGAATTGCTGAATACCCTTCGTTGAAGCTGCTCAGTGCCAGGAAAGTCACAATCTCCACAATCTTTGCACCAGAATGCAATTGCTTGGGGGCTAACTTCCAAACACAAGCGTTCAAACTTTCATTTGAATTTTGTGTGTTTCCTCCCAAGCACCGGTACAATAACTCGTACTTCGAAAGAAAAACACTGGTTCGATAAAAAGGCCGAATTCAGGCAGGTGCATTTTTTTTTGTTCAACCTTGAATAACAAACATTTCCGTTCCGTATTCGAAAAAACCGTTTCAGGGGTGGAATTTAAATAGTTTTATCGATCCATAAATGCAATTGAAAATAAAATCAATTTTTTTAACCAAAAGATAGTAAACCTCCCATTAAGTAACAACACTAACAAGCCTCAACTTCGACCCATCTCGCATTTTATTCATCGTCAAGTAGCGCAATTATTTATTGTGTATGTGTGTGTGTGTGTATGTGTGTGTGTGTGTGTGTGTGTGTGTGTGTGTTTGTGTGTGTGTCTTCATATTTAGCAGTTTAATGCAAGGCTATTTTGTTTTAAGGTTTTTTTGTGCACGAGCTTATGAGTCACGTATATGTGGCTTCTGTTCTTTCGGACACACGCTACATATATATACGACTAAGGCGAAGACGGCCAATGGTCTCTTTGGTCGAGACGCACATTAGACAAGAAAGCTTATGGGAATAGGCGTGAAAAGCTTATGGGAATGGGCGAAATACTGCCAGTAATGAGAATATTGAGCAGGGGCACTACTTTGGTAATGTGTCAATAAGCTGAGAATTTGGGTGTAGTGGGTTAGTGGTCAGAGCATTTGCATACCAACAAGGGGACCCTCCATTTCTGTAAATCACGGATTTTGATGCGCTTTAACTATGTTGTAGACGCACTTACCCTGAGTACCTGGGTATCCTGTTTTGTAGCGACGAGCCTTGATTTTTGAGAAAAATCGATTTTGAAGTTTTGACAACAATAACTTTACATACGATGAAAAATAAGATTTAGTAATATTGTATGAAAGAAAGAATGAATAACTGAATATACCTTTATAATTTTGCACACCTTACACTTCGGTCGATATTGAGAAAAAAAGGTACACAAGCAGGATTCGAACACTGTACCTTCAGGACGGTAGCCGTGAACCTTTACCGCTGCGCTACGCTAACTTGCTCGGAACCTATGCAATGTTACGGGTATCAAAAGCACTCAATGAACTTCAAAATCGATTTTCTCAATAACCAAGGCCCGTCGCTACAAAACAGGACAGGCAGGTACTCAGAGCAAGTGCCTCTACAACATATTTGAAGCGCATCAAAATCGTGATTTACAGTATGGAGAGTCCCCTTGTAAGCAATAGACCCACGTTCAGATGCAGGTAAGGCACAAATTTTCAACTTTCCACATTGATTTAAATCAACGGTCATTCGTAGCCAGTGTCTGTAAATCCTTTATGTTATGAGTCACAGTCGTCAGTAGAACTAATACAAATTTATATTTTGCGCTATACATGTGCTTTTATCAGCCTAAAGTTAGTATTCTTCATGATCTGATCTTTCTCTAAGTACATTTGTACCAGAGTGTCAACACTATTCGTATCATACTATTCAGGAATATTTGTCTAATAACGGAAAATTTATGTCTTTCTCATTTAATATCTTAAAATCGTGGTTTTTAGCACTTGTCACGCCGATTTTTTATACCAGGATCGATTTCTGCATGATGGATCTGGCAATACTAGCTGTCAGTGTGATGAAAATGCTCGTTTTTTGTGTCATATTCGACGTTCAGATGTAGAAGTCAACTTGCAAAATGACTTTTATTTCTTTATTTATTTATGCATTTATTTTACCTGGCAAGATTAGGGCCTTCAGGCCCTCTCTTACACCCAACCAGGCATACTCAGATTGAACGAGTTACAGTCTCTACAGAACATTAAGGACATATAACGTATTACGCAGTATTGATGTTAAAGAAAAAAATAGAGTTTATAACAGTAGTACAATGATCATTATAACAATAAAAAATAATTATAAAAATCAAGAATAATAATGATGATGATAATAATAATAATAATAACTATGTATATGAGAGTAAACATACTTTTCTTTTGTGAATGTCAGTCCCATTGTTAGTTGGGTATTTTCTCGTTATGTTCTTGCAGCTTGTGAGTTATTCTCATCGAGCAGAGACATAAGACGATAGAGTGTGTGTGTGTGTGTGTGTGTGTGTGTTTGAGGTTTACGGGCGCTAAACAGCGTGGTCATCAGCGCCCAAACGCATAGAAACAGGAACACAAGCGGTGAAGGGACGAAGACGGACGCCGAACAAGGAGAACGGCTAAAAGACACAGGCCTGACGCAGTTCCAAATGCGCACATACAGAGGCAAAACAAGAGGAGAAGAAACACACTAAAAAAGGAAAGGAAACACAAGGAAAAGAGAACAGATACCGAAGGGAAACAAGGAGGTAATCGTGACTGCGGACCTCTTACCTAAAACCTGGGTGAGCCAGTCACCCAGCAGCACATTTAAACCTTCTCCCTAAAATCCGAGGCAACAGATTGGACAGGACACAAAACCGTAAGACCTTAACCACAGTCGCTGCGTCGTCTTGCAAAATAGAGGGCAAATCCGGTGGCAAGGAAACCACCGCCCTCTGGTCAGAGAATAAAAGACAGTCAATTAAAATGTGGCGGACAGTAATCTGGACGCCACAAGCACTGCAGATTGGGGGGTCCTCCCGCCGGAGTAAAAAACCATGCGTGAAGGGACTGTGTCCAATGCGGAGGCGAGTGAGGAGAACCTCATCCCGCCTGTATGACTGGTAGGACGTACGCCATGGTCGCGTAGTGGCCTTTACCAGACGCAGCTTATTGTCAGAAACTGCCAACCACTCCTCTTCCCATTGATGCATAACACGAAAACGCAAAAGGGAGGTTACAGCATGGAGGGGGACGGCACATTCAACAACGTGAGGGAGGGAACATGCATCTTTCGCAGCCACATCCGCCAGTTCGTTTCCCCTAATACCCACGTGCCCCGGCACCCAGCAGAAAGAAACCTCCTTCCCCTGCCGTTGCAGGTGGAGTAGGGCATCATGGATGTTCTGGACGACCGTATCCACTGGGTACAAGTGTTGCAAGGTCTGAAGGGCACTCAGGGAGTCAGAAAAGATGAGGAACTTAAGACTGGTAACACATCTCATCTGCTCCAATGCCCGCAAGATTGCAAACAATTCGGCATCGAGGATGGTAAACGCCGCAGGAAGCCGTAACTTGACGACTCGATCAGGGAAAACAACAGCACAACCAACTGTGTCCCCCTGTTTAGAGCCATCTGTGAATACAGGTACACGGTCCGGATGCTGGTTTAAAATATCGTAAAATAAGGAGGTAAAAACAAACGCCGGAGTGCAATTCCTCCGGTTCTCCGACAAGTCTAAAAGGATGCTGGGCCTCTGAGCAACCAGGGAGGCAGGCGAGTAAAACCTTGTCGTTGGGGGGCCACACGCTCCACACCAAGGGACTCAAGCAAATGCTTGGCACGAATCCCAAATGGTTTTGTTGCCCTGGGACGACTGGAAAAGAGACGTTCCATAGGCGGTCGGGCAACGGTAGGGTACGCAGGGGAGGTAGGACAGGCAAGGAAATGACACACCCGTCGCACCATGAGGAGTTTCCGCCGGATGGCGAGCGGCGGTTCCCCTGCCTCAGCACACAGGCTGGGGATGGGACTGGTACGGAAGGCACCAGTGGCCAGCCTGATACCCTCATGGTGTACTGCGTCAAGGATCTTCAGATACGAAGGCCTTGCTGACCCATACACGGTGCAAGCATAGTCAAAACGCGATCGGACGAAAGCCCTATAAAACTGCAGCAGACGCGCCCGATCTGCTCCCCAGGACCGATGGCTCAGACACTTCAAAATATTCAGTGCCTTCAGGGCCCGCACCTTGAGGTCTTTAAGGTGAGGCAACCACGACAACTTGGAATCAAAAGTGAGGCCCAGGAACCTCACAGTGTCTCTAAAAGAAAGAACGGTGTCCCTCAGACGCAATTCAGGGGAGGTAAAAAGACGCCGAGAACGATTAAAATGAACACACACAGATTTGTCTGCAGAAAAGGTAAAACCCGTCTTTGCAGTCCATGCCTCTAAGCGCTTTATCGTAAGCTGTAACTGCCGACTAGCACTGACAAGACTGGAGGAAGAACAGAAAACAGCAAAATCGTCCACAAACAAGGAGCATTGGGCAGGACTCCGGATAGTGGACGTGATACTGTTAATAGCAACGGCAAAGAGGGTGACACTTAAAACGCTGCCCTGAGGAACACCATTCTCCTGCACGTACAAATCCGATAGCACATTACCAACCCGATACCGAAAGAGGCGGTGAGAAAGAAAGGACCGAATGAAGATGGGGAGACGGCCACGAAAGCCCCACTCATGGAGTTAATTGAGGATAAGGCGGCGCCAAGTAGTGTCATACGCCTTATTAATGTCAAAGAAGACCCCTAGACAATGCTGGTTACGTAGAAAGGCCTGCTGGATGGGGTGAAAGAGATATACAGGGTGTTACATAAAGGTACGGCCAAACTTTCAGGAAACATCCCTCACACAGAAATAAAGAAAATATGTTATGAGGACATGTGTCCGAAAACGATTACTTACCATGTTAGAGCTTATTTTATTACTTCTCTTCAAATCATGTTAATCATGGAATAGGAACACACAGCAACATAACGTACCAGCGTGACTTCAGTTTGTTACAGAAAATGTTCAAAATGTCCTCCGTTAACGAGGATACATGCATCCACCCTCCGACGCATGAAATCCCTGATGCGCTGATGCATCCCTGGAGTATGGCGTATTGTATCACAGCCGTCCACAATACGAGCACGAAGAGTCTTTACATTTGGTACCGGGGTTGCGTAGACGAGAGCTTTCAAATGCCCCCATAAATGAAAGTCAAGAGGGTTGAGGTCAGGAGAGCGTAGAGGCCATGGAATTGGTCCGCCTCTACCAATCCATCGGTCACCGAATCTGTTCTTGAGAAGCGTACGAACACTTCGACTGACATGTGCAGGAGCTCCATCGTGCATGAACCACATGTTGTGTCGTACTTGTAAAGGCACATATTGTAGCAGCACAGGTAGAGTATCCCGTATGAAATCATGATAAAGTGCTCCATTGAGCGTAGGTGGACGAAACTGAAATGAGCTCTAACATGGAAATTAAGCATTTCCGGACACATGTCCACATAACAATTTTTCTTTATTTGTGTGTGAGGAATGTTTCCTGAAAGTTTGGCCGTACCTTTTTGTAACACCCTGTAGAAGAGGTAGATAGATCTTAATAATATGAATATTTGTATATGAGTTTGGCGAGAGAGAGAGATTAATTTTTTGATTGAGATTTTTACTTTAAGTCGTAACTGGTACCTGAATTTTGCTTGTTGCCTGCATGAATGATCAGCTTCTTCACCATTTGGTGATGTATTATAATTTGTAGGAAGTTATTGTTCTTTAAGGTTTAAAATACAACTCTTTTAGGTACTTGGTCGTATTGCGGATAGCTGTGAGCCCACGTTTTCGTATCTTTTCGTACCTAAGGGGCCACTGTTGTATGTAAATAAGGTCAAACAGCAATCTGCTTTTCGTCAGAAAAGGAGATTGCTTGGCACACAAACTTCCTTCAAACTACACGTCCTGCTACATAAAAATTGGTCAGTGGAGTTCAGCACCATACTATTTTACAAGAACATAATCCAATTACTGTAATTAAGAAATTATGAGAGACTGTTACGTGTTTGATGAAAACTATAGAGAATGCCTTTCTTTTCTTGTATTTTAGTGAACATTGTACACTTACAGTTCTATCGATTGTTAGCCGGCGACGACAATGAAGTTCACCTCCTTTTTCAAATATATTATGTATATATATTTCTGTTCTTCACTTCCAGAAAATTTGTTTACAAAAATGTTTGGCAACTCTTGCAAATACTTTACTCAGTTTTATCACTACAATAGCAATTTTCATTACATGTAACAATACGTTCTGAGCGACGGCCTAGCAAACACGTCCTCCTTCCAGAAAGATACAGATTAAGAGTCCTCTTTTTTTGATAAATCGAATGTCTATTTTTTAGAGTCCATACTCAAAGATTCACAACTACTATCGTTGCGGGAATTGCGCGCTAGAGAGTTTGTTGCTGTGTTGCGGCGCTTCCCTTAGCTTCAAGTATTTTTTTTTCCTTTATTGACTTTCGATTCGCCCCGAATGGGGTGGGCTTGCAGCAGCTTAGTACGCTGCTCTGCAGCCTACAGACTTTTTAAAGACATAAGAAGAAAAGAAACAATAAAAGCAGGCGATAAAACGGTGACTTAAATTGTAAAACAGTGGAAAATACACAAGAAGCAGACATGTAACATAGTAGACAAAGAATTAAAAAAAAACATCGCGACAGTCTGGTTTCTGTTCGCAAGAGATATAAAAATCACACCCAGCGACAGTATGATGTCCGTCCGCAACACTTCAGAAAAGACACACAACACTGAACACTCACTGTAAACACTGCACGAAAATGTCGGCACAAAGATGATACACCTTAGCTAAGGGCAGATTGGGGAGGGGGGGGGGGACCTGGACAGATGAGGGGGAAAACAAGGAAGGAGGAGAGGAAAAACGAAAGGGGGAGGCAGCAAAGGAGGGAGAGGAGGGGGGGAGGGTGTAACAACCCTACCACAACAAAGGTCAAAATTTAATGATTATGGTGTTGCTCACGCTGCTAAATACTGCATTTTCGGGCAACAACAAAGTTATTATGTGGCATGTGTCATTAGAGCACAGTTAATTAAGTCAAAAAAATGCTTCAAATGGCTCTGAGCACTATGGGACTCAACATCTTAGGTCATAAGTCCCCTAGAACTTAGAACTACTTAAACCTAACGAACCTAAGGACATCACACACACCCAGGCCCGAGGCGGAATTCGAACCTGCGACCATAGCAGTCCCGCGGTTCCAGACTGCAGCGCCGCAACCGCACGGCCACCGCGGCCGGCTAATTAAGTCATTTCATGTAATAATGAATAAAGTAGGCATTTATCTTTTCGAGTTTCTCACGCTGGTCTCGTTGTAAAATCATGGTTCAATCGTCGAAAATCTAGGTGGTGGTGATTCCAAGCTTGGATGCAAAGAGGCCTAGGTTTTATTCTGCTATATTCGAAAGTTTTGTAGATACGCTTCACAAACCATTCTTGAAGAATAACATTTCAATGTTAGCACAATGGTGATGTAAAAAAATAATCAGCACTCCGAATTTAAGTTACACTTCTTTTTATTGCTTTTGTTGCAATGGCAAGTAACACACAAAACATCACTTCATAATACAAAATGTACTTGAAAACAATTTATAGACTGGCTACAATATGCGTCTTTCCTACATTACGTCCAAGACTTGACCCTTTTCAAGGTCGGACTCTTTAACAACTGAGTGATAATCGCTTATGCGCCCAAAAATCCGAGTTACAAGTACATCAAAGATCATAGTGGCAAAAGAAAGAATACACATAAGAATAATATTATTGCAATATAAACATATCGATGCATCACAGTATCTCTACATTAATGAAATCAAATCTGAATGTTGTCTCAGAAATATGTAAACTACGTTACAGAAACGCAGTAGAATATTACTGGTATCGAGAGGTTCACATGAGCTGCCGTAATGGTTATGTAATTCAAGTACCATTACAAGGGGCAGGGCAGATGCGAGAGGGAATGGGAAAAGGCAGAGGAGGGAAATGCACAAGCACTTGAAGGAGAGAAGAGGGGCAGGGAGAGGGTAGGGGGGGGGGGCAGGCGGGGAGAGGGAGCCCAGGAAAAGGACAGAGGAAAGGATGGGGAGTGAGGATCAGAGTTGATAGGAGGGATAAATGGAGGGAGAGAGGGCACCATCTGGGAGGGAGAGTTGATGGAAGCCACCTTGGGAAAGGAGATGAAGGGTGTAGAGATGGAGGGTTGGAGGGGGGGGCAACAGTGAAGACGTGGCAGGGGGCGGGGATTGGAGAGGAGAGGAGCAACCAGGGGGTGAGGGGGATCAAGGTGGCGGGAGGTGTTGAGTTAGAGGAATAGGAGCAGATGGGGGAAAGGAATGAGGTCATAGAGGATCCACGTGGGGGACGGAAGGCGTATACAGAAGGCGAGGCGGAGTGCATGGCGCTCAAGGATCTGGAGGGAATTATAGAATTTGAGGGGGAGGGCAGATATCCAGGTGGGACTGGCATAACAGAAGACGGGACAGATTAAGAATTTGTTGGTGTAGAGGATGGTCGAGGGGTGCAACCCCCATGTCGAGCCAGACAGGAGTTTGAGAAGTTGGAGGCAGTTGTGGGCTCTGGATTGGATGGAGCGGAGATGAGGGATCCAGGTGAGGTGACAGTCAATGGTGAGGGCAAGGTGGGTGAGGGTGGGGGTGAGGCGGACAGGATGGGCGCAGACAGTAAAGGAGACATCCAGGAGGCAGAAGGAGCGAGTGGTACGACCTAAGATGATTGCCTGCTCACTTCATGTACCTTTGGAATCACATTTACATTTACAGTACTTACATACATTACTGAGCTTCTCAGAATAAAATCAGGCACAAATTAGTTATAAAGAAGCACATAACATTACAAACTAAATGACACATTCGCCTGATACGGTTAGTTAGTTTGACCGTGAAGTGTCAGTGGCGCCCTGTGTGTGCAGGTGGTACCGCGGCGGCGGCGACTCTGTGACGGCGGTGCTGCTGGGGGACCGCGTGCGCCAGGCGGGCGGCAGCCTCTACTTCCGGCAGGTGGCGCTGGCCGACGCCGGCCGCTACACCTGCCTCGTCAACAACTCCGTGGGCATGCAGCGCGCGCTCACCACTCTGGTCGTCACAGGTCAGGCGCAGCTGCTCTCTACACGACGTTCCGCCGCAGCTGTCAGCTCATTAGTTCTTTATAGATGTCTCTAACAACCCTACCACAACAAAGGTCAAAATTTAATAATGATTGTGGTGTTGCTCACGCTGCTAAATACTGCATTTATGGACAACACCAAAATTATGTGGCGTCATTAGAGCACAGTTAATAAAGTCATTTCATGTACTAATGAATAAATTAGGCACTCATCCTTTCGTGTTTCCCACGCTGGTCTCGTTGTAAAATCATAGCTTAATCGTCGAAAATCTAGGTGGTGATGATTCCAAGCTCGGATTCAAAGAGGCCTAGGTATTATTCTGCGATATTCTAGATGGCCACTCGCTTATATAGGCTCAGATGTCCAGCCCCCTGGTTATTTAAGTACCAATATCACCAGTTAAGGTTACAAATTTTAATACATACCTCCCTCGACAGAAATAAGTACAGTATCTGAACCCCGCTAAAAAGTATATCTCATCTACTATGTTACAATAATTTCTTGGATTATTCTATCGACCGTAACTCAAGTTTTAGTTTTAGTAAAGTTTCGCCACATAGCGCACATTTGTTTGTTGACATCTGTGCGACAAAGTTTTAACATAGAACTGGATATAGCACCCTTTTTAGACGTAATCTATAGCGATCTACACACTGCGCTGCTCAAAATCTTCATCTCTATAATAATTAGTTATTTATGGGCGATAAATGTTAATAATAATTTGCAAACAATGAAAACTACTGCAAGTTAAGTGTATAGTATAACTTATCTAATTTAAAATACGCGTGATGCCACACAAAATATTATAAAGTGCTGTTCATTACGTCATGAATTTTCTATTGAATTTGATAAACAATTTTCCCGCAAACTTTGTTTATTGCTCTTTATTGGCTTAAATATTCATGAACTTTAACATATGACTACGGCACTCGATCCGCTATGACGAAACGTTTTTAATGAGTGCTCGCTCATCCCTGTAAGTTGTTATTTACTATTTGTAATTAATCTTTTGGTATTCATGATATTAAACAATTCTGAGGTTACTATAACTTTTGCGTCTCGTGACTTGAAATAAAGATTAATCTTTCAAAAAGTGCGTATTGCTGTCCACAATCCACTGCCGCATAGCTCTTCGCCGTAAGTTATATAGTTTTTGCGTAATGCGCGAAAAACCAAACAATGCCCCAAGCTACGGGCCACTTGGCCGCCCGGTGGCGGAGACCGTTGCAAATCTCGCGCCACGTGCTTCCGCGAATCGCGCACCATGTAGCACTTTCGCTCTCTACAAATTAGTCCTTGCATACTACAAATATTCTAGAAATATTCATCTAGCAACGGGGGTTTGTGCTGTCACAGGTTCATACTAGCAGATATCTTTTAGCAAGAAATAATCCTTTCCTTGTGCTTAGATGCGTCTTCGTTCCCCTTGTGTAATTTTAATTTCATTCAATTTCTTCCCCTGCTAACTTGTCTCAAATTTTCGTTAGTTATCTCTAAGGTCATTTTTGCTATTTCTCAATATTTTCGTCTTCTATCTGTTTATTCTGAGTCCATACTCTGTGCACATTACGAGCCTGTAAGTCAATGATATCAATCTCATGAGTGATGTTATCATTTATATCCTTTCGCTCTGAATTTTAATCCCACTCCTAAAGCTTCCTTTTATTTTCGGGGTCATTACTTCTTCGATGTCCGTGTTTAACAGTAGAGGGAAAAATTGCATCCTTGCCTTACATCCTGTTTTATTCGTCAACCTGTCTTTTGGTCATCCATTCTTATGATTCCTTCTTCTTTCTTGTTAAATGGCTCTAGGCACTATGGGACTTAACATCTGAGGCCATCAGTCCCCTAGACTTAGAACTACATAAAACTAAGAAACATAAGGACATGACACACATCCACGCCCGAGGCAGGATTCGAACCTGCGACAGGAGCAGCCGCGTGGTTCCGGATTAAAGCGCCTAGAACCGCTCGGCCACAGTGGCCGGCTTCGTTCTTGTACAAACTATACATTACCTGTCGTTCTCAATACCTATACCTATTCTTCCACGAAATATCTTGCACTATTTTACATTGTCGAACGGTATTTTTATGTCGGCATACCTTGAGAAAGGTGTTTATGGTGTTTCTTATGTGGTGCCTTCACTATCAAGCACAATGTTTGAACTGCTCTATGTTGCCTTAAATTTCCTAGCGTATATGATAATCAAAATAAGACTAAATTTCATTTATCATTTTTTGTACATTACTATTATCAGCAACTTGGCTACATTAACAGCTAATTGCCCAATAGTTCTTGTATTTACCTGCCTTTGATGTCGTCGAAACTGTGAAGATGAGAATTTTCAGAAAGTCCAGTGCTACTACTTCAGTCTCGTAGACCTCACACATTAATCTGACTAATCATTTCAAATCCCGAATGGACATTATTTATCCCGTCTGCCTTTGTTTTTCGCTATACTTGAAAAGTTTTGTTGAATTCGAATATTAACTCCCCTTTGCCACCAAAATCGATATCCTATTCTTCTTCTGTCTCTGTCCGTTGTAGGGACCCTCAGTTGTCTATTCACTCATCCACTATCTTTTCTGCGATTGATAGTAGAATTTGTCTCAGTCCAATTGTTGACACCCTAGGTTTCAGTTTCACAAAAATGTATTTTTATTTTTGAAATTGGTCAATCTGTCTATACGTCGACAAATTCTCTTTCGATTCGTTTACAGAACACGTGTAGCGCACTAAACTCGGAACAAACATACGTGGATATGATCCTCAAAGAACAGAGAGCGTTTCTTGTAACAGCACGTTTCACATCCATGATCGAGGTGGAGCTTAACGATTCAGCGATACTACGTGGAAACCACAGATGTCATCAGCATGAAGTCTCTGTTGCCGTGTCAGCCCCATTGTGAAAGGTTTACCTACGGTCATTGTTAAACACCTATAGTTTCCATATGTTTCCGTTTAGCACATCATACACTGCCTGAAAAAACATAAAGTACCTAGTAGGGAAAGACAAACCTAAATGAAACTTTACGTGTTGAGAGGCTACGTGGTGTTACTTCATTGATTACTAAATGGGCTAAAATTTAGAAAGAAACTGGCAATGGGAGCCCACTTCACAGTACGACGTTGTATCCCAGCTGGCCTGAATGAATGCACCCGTCCTGTTGGGAAAGGTGTTATAAGGCCTTCGTAATCTCCCCTGAGGCAAACCGGTCCGCAAGGGTTGTAGCTGTCTTTGATATCTTGGATAGTGGCACTGGGACAGAGTGCTTAGAATATTGTATAATGCTTGGTTAGTCTCTATTGGTTCGCTGATCCAAACATATACGTCGAAGTTGCAGACGATGTGATCCGGTGTTCCTATGCGACCACACTGGCAGATGTCTTTGCTGTTGAACCTGTACAGGTAAACTGAATATGAGCAAGGTTCCTTGGAAGACAAATACATACTCTTCATAACAGGTTGGAAAAAGATAGCAGCAGAGCACCACCGATAAAATATTTCCCAGTACGGCAACGCAGTATAGCCCCCTGTACACCAAACGCTCATTTTCTCAGTATTGGGCCAACTTTGTATTTGATCTGTTGAGCAGCCTCTATGTACTAAATAAAAAGGAAAGTAGAATTTCAAATTCTGATCTAAGTTAAATTGGAGTGCCAAAAAGTGTTGCTTAAAATAACGAAGAAGAAAGAGTGAGAGCTCTTATAATGATTAGATAGGGAAGACAAATTACATTTTATAAGTGTGTGTTTGTTAGGTTTTGCAAGCGTTTATCTTTTTCTTCCTTGTGCATAACGAGTGTTCATTCCAAGGAGACCTCTTCATGCATACGTCTTTGTGTTTCGGTTGTGGGCGAATTACTCTGCTATAGTGGTTACTTCACATGACTCCAGCATCGCAGTTAATTCAGACCAGACACTAAGATATCGAAACAAAGTGGTAGTGCTGAGAGGTGTGCAATTTTGTGTAAGGTTAATACGCACTATATATAAATTTTTATTTCTTTATTTGTTTACAGCTTGTTTACGTATAGGTCTACAACGTAGAACTGAAAGCTGATAGTAATTTTTTGTTGTGAATACTTAGTACTACTCTGTAATTTCGTTTCAAAATTATTTGAAAGCGATAAGGACCTTACTAATTCATTAACAACTAGGTTGACACTACTTTTTAACAAGATTCATTAACATAATAAATACTCACTGGTTACCTGTTAATATGTCGGTCCTTCTTTAACCGTACTTGCTTCATAAACAGATACCGCCAGGTTTGCGACCTTCGGCACTTCCATAGTGTTTCTGGAGTTCAAAAAATTATGACCAGGCTGAATCGATCGAATCCGATAACTTCTGTAGCTCTTTAAGAGACTCCATCGACACATGTGCCCCTTTGTGCCAAACGGTCCTAATGGTCTGAAGAAGCCTCCATTACTGCAGTAAGGACTTAAGCAGTAACAAAGGCGAGTGTCCAATCCTCTAGTTACCTTTGATTGCTGTACAACAACATACTGCGGACGACTGTCTCGGGGTCCTCAGAAGTAACTCCTGGAACTTCCCGACAAGACATTTCTGTATTGACACTTATACATGTTTCCTTTTTCTGGGTAATCACTGCTATTCCTTTCTTGTCCTTGAAGATAAATCTCCAGATCTGTCTCGGGTGCCTTCTGGGCTCTTTGACTTATCTTGTGCCACTTTGCTTCGTCCCGTACGATGCTGTGTACTGTTTCCACCTCTGTTTCAGCTCTTTAAAATAAATACAGTGCAGATCAATATCGTCCGACGTTCCAGTTTACTTATAGTCACAGTAACCGTTAATTGGACGCCCCATTCTGTTCAGATACGCAGTACGGCAGATAACGTCCATGTAATGTAACGAAATGGATCGTATCCTTCGCAGGCAAAATGCGCTTTATTTGAAGTGTTTACCATGGACTGGGAAAGAACTCCAGTAGTTCCTGAGTCCTATACCTTCCGCTAATCTCGATTTGCACATGAATTGGTTTTCTGCTTGCCGTTTCCTCCTTACTCCAGTATATCTATTACTTTATCTGCGTCACCTATTATTAACCTATATTGTCCTCCCTACTTTCTGTTTACAATATCTAGAAGATAGAGGTTGAGTCAGCAGGAGAGGTACGTGTTTTGACGGGTGATAGCACTAGTTATTCTGAAGAGAAAAGTTGATGTGGTAATATGCCCTATTCCAAATAGTTTCCAAGATAGAACGCTTTTAATGTACGTTTCTATTTATTTTCTGTATTATTCATTGTCATTGTTCACAACGTACCACAGAAATGTAGAGGAAGATGAGACGAACATTTTGATAGCTGACGCTTGTGGTCAATCAGGTCGCAAAACTACCTCAAACTGGCCTACAAAAAGCATCGTGCGTCGCGCACGATTTTCAATATTCTCGCGATCTCTGCGCACAAACTGTTAGTCCTACAAAAAAGGACCTTTTTTGTAGCAAATTTAATTTAGTTTAATTGTGTACTGAGACATATTTTCGCTGGAGTGTGCGTTAAAGAAAAACGAACAAAGGTGATGTTAAACGTGTTCCCTCTCGGAAACCATTCGAGATAGGGCATACGTCCACATGAAGTTTATTGTTCAGAATCACTAATACTATCGCATCTCGAAGCATGTACCTTTCCTCCTGAAACACCCTGTATATTCCTAAAACTGAGAGAAGGGATTCCGTGGAAATGGTAGTGCATGCACCGCTAAGCTTCAGTAATCTGTTCCTGTACACACTGCGTAGAGCTCATTCAATTTTAATTAGTCTTGCTTTATGCGCCCACGTACCCGCACTGTAGTCTATTTATAGAAGAAGTTACCTTTGCGATACACTATGATGATGTCCAGAGGTGCAGTTTCGTTCATCCGACTTTGGCCGCCAAATTTTTATGAAAATTTCACTTCTCATCGACATTCAACCCCAAATGTGTTACTGCGGTACATTCATTGAACGAAACATTGTTTATTCTTCAGTTGGCCTTTTAGTCCATGATAATATTTCTTTGAACAAAATTTATATTGTTTTATTGGCACCTGTTTGAAAATTATTTTCCAAACACCATGAGAAAAACCATGCCATAACACGTCGACAATTGTTTTTTTAGTTTTGTCCCAGTGCTCCCTTCTCACTACTATCATCAGATCTTGCCGCATATAATGCAGCCCTCTGCTTGGAACTATTCCCTTATGTTGAGTAAGAGAGGGCTAATATCTTAGAACTTTGATCCAAATACAGAGCCCCGTGGACAACTTTTAGTGGCACGTTTCTGCATTGCTCGGTCAGATGAAGGTTGCTTTCCTTCCTCTGTAACAGTCTCGGCGCCTCAGGTAGAACTTTGTTTGCCATCCTATTATCTACAGTAAGAGAACAAAGACGACCGCCGTACAATGTCAAAAGCTGCGGCTTTAAAGGATGTAACAGGTCTACTAAAGAGACTCCGTTCACAACGCTTTTACGTCCTCTGCTAAATTATTGCTGTGCAATATAGGATATTTACCAGATAGGATTGACTGGGACATCGAAAAATTTGAAATAATTTTGCATTATCGCGAAACAGGGTAGAGAATGTAACAATTGTTGTACGTGAGTTCGGGAGGCAGTCATTAAAACTAAGGCACGATATCTTTGCGGGAAACTTCAATCTCCTACGTTCACCGCCGAATGTTAAAATATTATGTCGACATCCACCTACACAGAGAGAAATGACCATTCACATAAAATAAGAAAAACTAAAGCTCCCGTGAAGAGATTTCAGTGTTTATTTTTCCCACGTGCTGTTATAGAGACACTCGGTAGAGAATGCGGTGAATGTTGTTCAGTGAACTCTCTGCCAGGCTCTTGTTAGTCAATTGCAGAGTACTTATGCAGATTCATGTCTTTCATCATACCAGATACGTTCGCTTCCTCTTATGTGTTTATTAGATTTAGTGGCTGCCTCATGGCATCTCTAGTGTGCTTGCCTTTTCTATATCGCAACTGATTGTGTGACGCGTCACGTTAGCTAAGTTCTTCTAGTCAAGTTGTGCCACGAACACCTCCCCAATTCTATTCAATACCTCCTCATTAGCTATGCGATCTACCCACGTAATCTTCAGAATTCTTCTGTAGCACCACATCTCGAAAGCTTGTATTCTCTTCATGTCCAAACTAATTATCGTCCATGTTTCACTTCCATACATGGCTACACTCCATACAAATACTTTATAAACGACTTCTTCATACTTAAATCTATACTCGATGTTAACAATTTTCTCTTCTTCACAAATGCTTTCCTTGCCATTGCCAGTCTACATTTTATATCCTCTCTACTTTGACCATCGTGAGTTATTTTGCTCCCCAAACAGCGAAACTCCTTTACTACTTTAAGTGTCTCATTTCCTAATTTAATTCCAGCAGCATCACCCGATTTAATTGGAGTACATTTCATTATCCTCGTTTTGCTTATGTTGATGTTCATCTTATAACCTCCTTTCACGACACTGTCCATTCCGTTCATCTGCTCTTCCAGGTAATTTGCTGTCTCTGACAGAATTACTATGTCATCGGCGAACCTCAACGTTTCTATTTTTTCCATGGAATTAAATTCCAGCTCCGAAATTTTCTTTTGTTTCCTTTACTACTTGCTCAATATACAGATTGAATAACATTGGGGATAGGCTAAAACCCTGTCTCACTCCATTCCCGACCACTGCTTCCCTTTCATGCCCCTCGACTCTTATAACTGCAAATTGTAAATAGCCATTCGATCCCTCTATTTTACCCTGCCACCTTCACAATATGAAAGAGAGTATTTCAATCAACATTGTCAAAAGCTTTCTGTAAGTCTACAAATGCTAGATACGTAGGCTTGGCTTTCCTTAATCTATTCTCTAAGATAATTGTTAGAGTCAGTATTGCCTCATGTGTTCCAACATTTCTAGGTTATCCAAACTGATCTTCCCCGAGGTCGGCTTCTACCAGTTTTTCCATTCGTCTGTAAAAAATTCGTGTTAGTATTTTGCAGCCGTAGTTTATTAAACTAATAGTTCGGTGATTTTCACATCAGCCAGCACCTGCTTTCTTTGGCATTGGAATTGTTATATTCTTCTTGATGTTTGAGGGTATTCCACCTGTCTGATACATCTTGCTCATCAGACGGTAGTGTTTTGTCAGGGATGGCTCTCCCAAGGCTATCAGTAGTTCTAATGGAATGTTGTCTACTTTCCCCTAATCTATTTAATACATATATAGGCCTGTAAGAGTTTGTTTCCTTGCGATCATCGCCTGCTCTTCTTCTAAGCACTTTTGCTGTAATCCATATACTAGGTATACTTCATTGCAACAAGCATTTATTTAGCAATGATGTAAGGTGCGGAAATAATGCTGTTTCCCGTCGCTTGTAATACCTCTGCCTTTATTGCATCTGGAACTGAAGCTTTTCGTTTATTTTTAATCATTTCTTTAATGCGTCAAACACGTCTGCGGTTTACGGGATTTCTGCTATGTCGTGTCTATAGGGAGCTTACTCCTCTGTCTGTAACTGGCGATGCTCTATTGTATCTTCAACGTTGTTGTCGCCCTGGAGGAATGCCTTAATAAGTAATTTGTCTGAAGATTTCAGTCAATTGGTATTGTCCCATCTTCATTGTCAGTACTGAGAACGCAGTTGATGATTTAATTTTGTTTGCCAGAATTCTGTCGGGCGTCTCGTTGGAATTCATCTTTAACACAGCTCTAGTCTCAGTTTTTGTTAACAGGCCTTGGTTTACTGTTGTTCTATCCTCCTGATACGCTCTGCTCTAAGCCCCGTTGACTTTTATCTACAGTGGAAGTCAGATTTCATAAACACCAAGAGCTCCTGATGAAATAGTCTTTTGCTAAATACCTGTTTGTACCATATGATCATCTTCAAGTATCGTAAATTTACTCACAAAAGTCTACAAATCACAACGTTCTTATTGTGCCGTCAAATAAAATGAAAGCCATTCTGCTTCACTGCAGACAGTAATATAATGTCAGAAGCACTGACAAAATTCATCCTTCATCGTACACAAAATCAGGTCTCACCATTTTGGGGGGGTTTGCACGCTGCATCACAGTGCGAAGTGTGATTGTTTAAAACAAACAATTATTTTTGTGAAAATATGTATTTCTTAACTATATTAGTCTCAAGTGTACCACTTTTGCGAATTGTATAAAACTGTGACAAAATATCAGATGTTGTAAGGTTTCAGGAAAATCCAACACCTTCAATGAAAACTCTGATATGAATAGCAAATCCGGTAGTATGTCACATAGCTCCGAATAAATTCTGACATTAAATTAACCAAAGTAATACAATCAACGAGTGAGCAAATGGAATACCACAGACTAACACAAGAACGCCTAAATGCATGTCATACCTTCCTACCGTGAAACAGACACAGTTCCGAGGGGAGAAACGAGAACAGAAGCCGAGAGCAGATTCGTGTAGGCTAGGAGGCCCTACGATAAGGGACGGACTGGACGTTGCCAGCTGACCACCAAAACCACCACCCCCCCCCCCCCCCCCCCCGACACTAAAAGGGCCACACCAGCTGTAAGTTTTAGCGTGAGAGTTTTTCGCGTCTCTGCTACGTTGCAAACGTTAAAAACATTGCCCCACCACGAAAAGTATAACGTTTCTCATTGGATAGACAGAATTTTGTAGGAGGAGCTTGAGGTTAACATTGGTCAGTTGACAACACAGCCAGATAGCTTTTTTTAAACCAACTTCGGTAAATTGTAGTAAGGAGAAGTTAGGAGACAGTTGCTTCCGAGACGTCGAGGTGTGGACCTGCGCCGCCCGCGGCCCTCTGACGCTGCCTAAACACCGACAAGGTAATGAACGCACGTGATGCCGCATTTTTGAGCACATAAGGCTTCACTCAGAACTGCAGAAGTCTCATCCCCTTTTTACGTAATACTAGTGTCGATCGTCAATTAAATCTCATGGTGTTCACATTTGCTACTTGAAGTAAAAATCTGAAATGCGATGATTTTTCTGTTACACCATCACACAGCCACTGTAAATTACGACAAGTTAGATAAGTAATTAAAGATAATTGAGGGTCACTGTAGACCATTTTGATAGGTTTCTCTTTTATGAAACTTAACTTAAATCTAGATCATAGATGTGACATGGCATAGGTCATCCTTCGAGCCATTGTAGAACTTGGAAACTATTCAGGGAATATTCGTTCACATTTTTGTTGAACGCAGTTGGTTTTTATCATCCTGTATTAAAACATTTCCTTTTATCAATAGTGAAATGTATAAAGAATGTTTTGTGAGTAGAATAAAATTTCCATTGGTAAACTTCACTGATTTTCGACGTTATTTTACCAGCTAACTAAAAACAGGAAAGCCTTGAACCCATTCCACTAAATTTAGTTAGTATTAAGATTCTTTTAGAGGGAGTGCTGTGGAGCTGACGCTGAAATCATTAAGTATTTGATTATATCATTGCTAGTCTCACTGAACTCTTCTGAACTCTACATGTCATGTATGGTCTGGCGGCTCCTTACCAGCAACAGGTCCCAGGTTCAAACTAGTCAATTCCCTAAAAAACACGCTCAGAGCGTCGTTGCACGAAAGTGGTAGGGAGACAGGACTTAGAACAAACAGACATTACGTAGAATGTTAGAATTTTGTAATATTATTGGGATTTCCGTCGTATGAAAGCTTTGAGTACCTTTGGAAACGCATTCACCTATCTGTATATTAAATGATCAACTTATGAGATGAGACATATTCTTTGAAAGACATTTGTTTTATCTAATTTACATAAATGTAAAGATGCGCATCTAGCTCAGAGGCTAATACATCGATTGCGCAGTCAAAGATACATTTTAACAGAAGCTGAACTGACAATCCACTTCGATCTAAATAAAAGATAACAGTAAAAAAACTTTTCTAGATCTTCAGATTTTAATGTACTTCTGCTTGTAATGTGAAAGCTTAAAGAGACTCGACTTTAAGCTATAAAAGTGAGTGGTCTTGCCAGCGTGCAGACAACATTATTAATTAATAAAATTCGAGTAATTTATGTTCGAAACTGTAAATCGGCAAGTTATTGTTATGAAGGTGTTGAACAGTGCAAGATTTGTTTTTAACGAAAGAGAGAAGTAATGACTGTAATTTGTGACAATAACGTGAACCAAGGAGACAGTACAGGATTGGCTGAAATCTGATCGCACCATACAGTTAGAATAGTATTTATGTAAATTATATTGTTTATAAATAAGTCCTAATTTGCTAGTGAGAATTGTTTGAATATATTTAGTGTTTACCAGATTTCTTATTATATTCTTTCCCTTTATACTTTTTTAACCTCCATGCCATATTAATTTTATAAATGTCAAACAGCCTTTACTACAGCAGAGAATACTGCGGCATCCTGGTCGTAGACAGAAGGCCGCTCTTTGTCTTCTATACAACTCATAGCTGTCTGATTTATTAATGATTTCATTTGCTAATGCAATTTTCTTTATTGCTCATTGTTAAAGGTCCCTTAGGTAATTATAAAATTCATACTGATTGCGTAAAGAAATCCGGATTGTTCTTTTCCAAATAATAGAAGTCTTTGCGTAATCAAAAACTAGCCTCCTTCTGACAACGATCAGGAGCCGACCAGAAGACGGACGTCTTCGACCGCTTTCGTGTCTCCTGTGGCAAAGCTGTGCCAAACTGGGAACACGACATTCTAACATGAAACACAGATTTAAATTGAAAGAATTGAAATATATTTAAGCTAATAATATTTTTTATCATGCTAGAATGTATACCACTGAGACTTCCAATTACACAATAACTTTATCTTGCCACTCTTCCATTTGGTTCGTGTTCGTTGCATAGAAAAACAACATGACGGGAATTGTGTATCCGCCTTGATGCAAAACACTTTTTGTTGTTTGTTTACTTATTTATTCTCCAATCTTGTTTCAGCGACAAATATCATCATCATCAGTGGGTTCTTTAAATCTTATTTATTGTATGTTATAGCATGTTTTTAAGAATTATTGTCGCTGTTTGCGACGTATTTTTTGTGATTAATTTTGTTGGCCTTTTTCTGGGCATAGATTATACCACCTGCAAGTTCGTTGGACGGCATGCAGCTAATTTTATACACAGAAAAGTAAAACTTTCTCACTTTCATTATGAAGGAAATGTTTTCGAACATAAAGTGCGAAAGTTTTTCCTTTCTTTGTGTAAAATTAGTTGCATGCAGATGACATGATCTATGCTGAGAAAAATGGCAACAGAAGAAGCACATACAATTTGTCGCAAGCAGCGACAACATTTCATAAGAACATGCTACAACGAAATAAATAAGATTTAAAGAACCCACTGATGATGGCGATATTTGTCGCTGAAGCTAGCTTGGGGAATAAATAAGTAAACAAACAAGAAAAAGTGTTTAGCATCAAGGCGGACTCACAATTCCCATTTTGTTGTTTTTGGAATTACACTTTTGCAATAATGGCAATGGCGTCCTGACTTACGGAATACTTAACACTGCCTTCATATGAGAATAACTGAAGCTGTGTGTATGCTTTATGCACATAAGCTCACCATACCAAAATTAGTTACCCCAGTTCGCATGCACGGATGACTCGTTAAACCTTTTTAGAAGGCGCGGCGATCGAGTCACGCTCTCAACCGCGCGAGAACTGCCTCTAAGTGGGCGTAAAGCAGTAGCAATCAGTGAGAAATTTGTGTTTCAACCGGTCACGGGTACTTGTATAAACGTGAAAGAGTAGCTAAGAGGGGCAATCGTGTTTGGCAGTGCTGCTTGCCATACGGTGTGTGAAGTTGCTGGATTTGTTGATGTTTCGCGGAGGGCTCTTCCACGTTGACAATCAGCGGTTTTACACACATGGCCACGAAGTCGGAATTGTGAGCGGACAAAGGTCCTGACTGAGCGGGCCGGAGACTCCTGTCACGGCTTATGAATCAAAATCGCTTCCGAAACTGGCGGGAATTGCTGCAGGCAGTGAATGAAGACCCATACCAAACTGTAAGTAAAAGAACAATGTGACGGAAACTGCATGCAATTAACATTTGAATCGGTCACCTCGCAAGGGACCACTGATCACACAGGCACAAAAAGATAACAACAGAAAAGACCATAGGGCTGGAAGAAAATGTATTTGATTTTATGACCAGTGCCCCACCTGCTACATCTCAACTGGCTTTCTTAATCACCTAACTTGAACACTACAAAAAATCTATGGGACCTGTTGGAAGAGCGGGTAAAACGCCGACATAGGCATCGCCGCAGGTTGGTGGAACTGCCCGATCAGATCCTCACCAAGTGGCTTAAGCAGCGTACCTGAACAGCCTTGTGGACTCACTTTCAAACCGAATCCAGGCGATTATCAAGTGCACTGGCTGCAGTATCCGGCATGAAATGATGCTTGTAAAGATTTCTCTAGTGGTGATTAATTTTTGGCCCGGTGCACTTATAAAAGTCTGCCCCATGAAGCAAAATAGCTGATCACTATTTCGGGAGGATTGAATTGAATGTATATGAGTCCTTGGTGCCACAACAGGAGAGCATCCGACAGTGCACCTGAGAGCTACAACACCAAGTAAAATAAAGAATTGAATTAAGCTGTGGTCCCCCGGAAGTTACTAATATGCCTCTGAGTTGTTCTTTCCTTGGCACTGTTGCAGCCCCGCTCTCGGCCCACGTGACCCCGCAGCAGCAGACGGTGTCCCTGGGACAGCCTGCCAACCTCAGCTGCACCACCGAGGGCCATCCTCAGCTGGCTGTCTCCTGGCTCAAGGACGGACGACCCCTCAAGGTCTCGCAGAGGGTGCAGCTGCTCACCGACAAGGTTACCAACACCTTAATCACTTGCGTCGTCTCCAAAATCTTCCTCTTTATGTTGGACGATGTAATACTGTAAAATATACCATGCTTCGCCCACTAGATCAAGCGGTCTTAACCAGGAGGTACTGTAGCAAAACGTGTTTTAATTCTTATATGCTGCCTTCACTATCGATCCTGTAGTTTCTTCACCCATTAAGTGACACTGTTATCGTTAGTTATCACTGATTTAAATGCTGTTCCTTAGTTTATTTACTACGAACAATTGATTGTATTGGTATTCATGTGTTCACAACAGTTTCTCTGATAAGTTTGAATACAATTTATCGGTCGGTACGCTTGACATATCGGCTATAAACTGATTAGTACTATGAATACTTGCCGAGGATCTTTGAGGCACTAGTCTTCAGAGCTTGGTCAGTGGTCAGCTGATATTTGTCACCTGTGGTCGTCCTCTTGCGATACCTTCTGCTATAAATGACTGGAAGTTCAGTTCACAGTAACATCTCCAACACTGGAAGGAGTAAATTCAATACGGGAGGCGTTTGCGAGTACTGTACACTAAAAGTTAGTTTTCTCCAGCGCCGTACATGTACATAGATTTGAATTTAACGTCCCATCGTCATCGAGGTAATCAGAGACGGAGCAGAGGCTCGGAGTGTTTCAAGGATGGGGAAGGAAATTGGCCGTGCCCTTTCAAAGGAACCATCCCGGTATTTGCCTGGAACTATTTAGGGAAACCACGGGAAACCTAAAACTGGACGGTTGATCGCGTATTTTAACCGTCGGCCTCCCGCAAGCGAGAACAGTGTGCTGCAAGCAAATAGATGGCCATGAATTCAGTTCCTAGTTATATACAATTTTACTGATTATATACTGTGCAGCGCAACTCCTAACGAAGAATGAACATCGCAGATACTACTGTTCCATAGATTATCTCGAAAATGTAGGCCACTGAAGTTTATGCACGCAACTGAATGTTATACGCATACTACTTACTCATTTCTGATTAGATTTTACAGCTAGAGGCAACATGTAGAATGATATGTGGTCAGTCGTTAGTGGTTGCTTGGTGAGTGAAAATACCGTGCAATAGGAAACTGAGCATCATTCATAACAAAACACAACTTGTTATTCTCAAAGGCGCTGCGAAAAATTATAACAACTTTTGTAAACTCTCGTCGCCAGTTTTGTAAAGTGCTCGTCGCTACTGCTATGGAAGCCGAGTTCCACCGTTAGAGTAGGCCGAGTTTCTATGTTGGTGAAACGGCTTCGGGTGCAGTACGCCGCTGGGACAATTTCTCCCTGTCACAGTTACACAGCTGTGCTCCAGAGTCAGGTAACAGGGTAGGGATAAAAATAGAATCGAGGTCACACAAATGACTTAAAGTAGTCTACTTATCATTTTGACTTGTCGAATAATCACGTTTGCAACACTGCATGTAACACTCCACAAAAAAGGCCCTCAGTGCCTAAGCGCAAATAACCGTAGGTAGATTTCACAGTACACAGCAAATGTAGCTTACAACTACTGCCTGTTAACTTCTAAGATTTCACTAAACGACGTTCCCTTTGTAAGTCGGCCCTGGACGATGATCTATAACGAAGTGGGCGAAAGCTGCTCTTCTATCTTCCGAGTAGACTTCTATCAGTTGTCGTCCGGTCATTGGAGGATAGAATACGGCCTGGAATTGGGCGAGGCGAAGTCGCTATCTTCATCGTTAGCGCCGCCCGTGGCGCTGGTGTAACTCGCGCAAATGGCGAGCCTAGGAAGAAAACCAAGAAAGAATATTTACTGTCCTTTCCTTTGTATCAGACATATAATCATATGACGATTTTTATTTGCAATTATTTTAATGCTTTGAGTGACCAAATGTTCTATCCAGCAGCACAATGAAATATATGTCCGTATGTGCTCTTTTGGAAAAGTAACCAATGATACTGTTGAATTTATTATACTTTCTAACCATACTATGAGTTATGGGCTGGCAAATTTTAATACCAAGGAAGTAGGAATAGTGAGCTCAAATAGTCCGAAAACAATCTTGTTCGGACGACACAGCAAGAATTACAACAATACAATAAGGAAATCTATGATTATAGAATCAGGTAGCCTGGGCTGGCAAATTTTAATACCAAGGAATTAGGAATAGTGAGCTGAAAAATTCCGAAAACAATCTTGTTCGGACGACACAGCAAGAATTACAACAATACAATAAGGAAATCTATGATTATAGAATCAGGTAGCCTGGTGAGTTACAATTGGCTCCGAAAACAATCTCAGTGCCAAACGTATGTCCTTAGGAGGAAGAAATTTCCAAAAAGGACTGAGGTTCACATAGATCTCTCGACCATGGAAATAAATGTATCAGAGTCAGTTTCGCGACTTTCCTGAAACGCTTATTCAGAGGTAACCTAGCAGTCTGCGCCATCAGCTACATCTGTATAAGACCGTTCACCCACTAGTCCATTTGAGACTATGCTACCCAGACTATAACTCATAATTGTAAGAGTGTTAGAAACCGTAGAGAAAGTGGCTACATTATCTGTATAGTGTATCCTCCAGATTCTGAATCTTTCACGTGCAATCCATTGCACGATCAGCAAGTACTTTATCTGGCGCTGAACTACGCTATCGCCTTGAAGTCATTCTTACAGATCCAAAACAAACATTGAAGAATGTCAGTGAGCCGTACCGGAAAGATCGATAGCTCCTGTGACGCTCCTAGATTCCAGAGATTCCGCAGATTTTGCTCGCGAGGTTGTCTTAGCGTGACCGTTGACCGCGGAAGTGGGCAGTCTGGACTACGGCATGTTGACTTAAAGAGCACAGCACGCCATTTAGCAGCCGAGCTAGCATGTCGTCCGGCTAGGACAACGGACACGCATCCAGGATCGGTATTGGAGCACGCCCTGGAATCGACTGCTCCGGTCAGCCGAAGAGTGTATAGGAGGCATTGTGGCGCGCAGCCTGCTAAGCAGGGAATCACTCGCCACGACAGGACGGTGACACCTACGAGAGCCCCCTATCACGGTATACGCCCGTGTCAAAAAGCCATACGAGTGAGCACGATTTCGAACAAATTTAAAATTGCGGTAGCCCGGCTGCGTTGTACAAATTGAAATGGAATGAGGCCGTTCAGGCATCTAGTTAGGCTGGGACATTGTGCTGCGTGTAGCTTCGGCTTGTGTGTTGTTGGGTTAGTACTGTGACGATTTGGAATATTTCGGGATTCAATGCCTTCGTTAGCAGTATCGCTCAATCTCTCATGGCGTACTAAAGAGCTTCATTCTTGTTCTGTGTATTTAATGAGTTCTTAATATTCAGAAATCCAGTGTCTTGATCAGCAGTACATCCTAGCCTTTGTGGTTTACATTCTTCTTCTCTGTAATTAATAAGTTTTTAAGGGGGTTATTTAAATCGTAATTATATGTCAAATATTAACTGGACTTTCTTATGTAATTCATTCGCTGCTAAGTACGCTTTGCTTATCGCTGAGTAAATTGTTTGCATTAAGAAACTGCTGTATATTTGGCTCTATTTCCCATTTTACTAAACATTGTGCATTCACTGAACTTTAACGGCGAGGGGTACTACCTTGCCACATAGGCGCCAGACTAAGATTTGAATACCATTATATTATCATGTTTTGGAAGCAGTTTATATCTTATTCTATGTTGTTAGTTTAAATTTTGGGGTACCTCTTGATTGGTGAGCAGCTCGCGTACCTTTTTAAATTATTTTTAACCAGTGAGAACTGTTCGCTGTATTTTCCTTTGTTAAAGTGCATGTGTCTTGAGATGTTTTGTATATGTGTTTTAGAAGTGCCCGGTGCTTGCGTTATTCAGCTATTTTGCTTGGTGCTGCGAGCAGACTAGTTGACGACTCCGGGTTTTCAGTGATGTCTCCTGAAGTATTGATGCGAAGAGAGGCAATTGTAACTAACCAGGCTACCTCACTCTGCAATCATAGATTTCATTATTGTATTGTTGTAGTTCTTGCTGTGTCGTCCGAGCAAGATTGTTTTCGGACTTCTTAGCACACTATTCCTGATTCATTGGTATTATAATTTGCCAGCCCATAACTCATAGTATGGTTAGAATGTATAATAAATTCAACAGTATCATTAATTACTTTTCCAAAGGAGCACATACGGACATATATTTCATTGTGCTGCTGAATAGAATATTTGGTGACTTAAAGCATTAAAATAATTGCAAATAAAAATCGTCATATGATTATACGTCTGATACAAAGGAAAGGACAGTGAAAATTCTTTCTTGGTTTTCGTCCTAGGCAGAAATTTGTTGGCCAGCATTGATGGGTGAGAATGGAGCTACTTCTGTGATGGGGCACTGTTCCGGGGGTCTCTGGTGGCGGTGATAACGAGCCAGCACGTTGTGTAGCCTTTGCGAAGACATTGTACTATTGTAGGGGGAGGGAGGGAGAGGAAAGGAAAAGGAACGAACTAATATCAGCTGCATCGGAACTTTGTGTTAAATCAACGGCCACCAATAAAAATTTGAGACATACCTTGATTCGAACACGTGATCTTCTGCTTACTAGGCTTACTGCGAAACTAGGACACTGTGTTTATCGAAATTTGCGGACTGTCTCAGCACACCACCAGCGGACTCACATTTCCACATAACGCCATCTATCCGCAGTCCCTGTCCATGTCCTCCATGCTCGGCAATTTGGATTCCCGCTGGAGGAAATTATAGATGTGCATCCGCACTGAAGTTTGTGGATTAATTGGCCATCGTGGTGAATCTACCATAAGAATATGTGATGTGTGTGTTCTTTTTGACATGTCTGTAAAAACAGACTCGACGTGTTCATCTAATTATACCCTCAATAGTGGCACACATCCCGAGGAGGGCAACATGTGATAATAGCTGAAACCGTGGAACAGTTTACAAAGTGATCCCGTGTAAATGAAGGAGGAATTTTATGGGCACCGACTGAGACGTACGAAAGCAAACTGATTCTCATGTCTGTCATCTGGTAGATTCAGTTTTGGCATTATATTCTGACACTGTTGCTGCTGTGATGAATTTTAAATCAACTCGGATATTTGAGTAGCAGACGAGAGTATTGTACCTTGGGACACTTTTCAGGATTTCACCTCTAACCGGCCCTGTAATTAAAGTTTGATATATTCTCTTACTCAGTTTTGAAATGTTAGCACTCACTTTTTATGTGTCTAAGTCTTTTCCTGAAATTACAAAAGTTACTAAAAAAAAAAGCTTTTCCCGATCGTGAAAAACTGTTCTGATGTGCTACATTGTTATGTACCTGTAACAAATATTCTATTCAAATTTAAAAACATTCCAATGGAGAAAATTTTGTCAGTGATGTGTTTAATATACATACATCAAAAAAAGTAGTGCATAGTCCCAGTTACCAGAACTCCGGAAGACAGACATGAACTGTGAATATTGTATCATAAACTCAGTCCCTTTGACGGTCCAGAGACGTCACTAAACCCGCCCAAAGATGTAAGGAACCCTGTACGAGCAGCACCTATGAGTCGGAAGGGGTCCGACAGCAGATCATTTCCAGTCATTCGACCGGGAAGGAGGTACAGGCGTCGTGTTGTCTGTAGTTCAACCATGCCTAGACGGTCAATACCGCGGTTCGAACGAGACGGCATTGTTACTTTGTGCCAGGAAGGGCTCTTAACAAGGGAAGTGTCCAGGAGTCTCGGCGTGAACCAAAGAGATGTTGTTCGGGCATGGAGGAGATACAGAGAGACGGGAACTGTCGATGACATGCCCCTCTCAGGCCGCCCAAGGGCTACTACGGCAGTGGATGAATGTTACCTACAGATTACGGCTCGGAGGAAGCCTGACAGCAACGCCACTATGTTGAATAATGCATTTCGTGCAACGACAAGACGTCGTGTTACGACTGAAACTGTGCGCAGTAGGGTGCATGATGCAAAACTTCACTCCCAACGTCCATAGCTAGGTCCATCTTTGCAACTTCGACACCATTCGGCGCTGTAAATATGGCCCCAACATCATGCTGAATAGACCGCTCAGGATTGGCATCACGTTATTTTCACGGATGAGTGTCTCGTGGGCCTTCAGCCAGACAATCGTCGGAGACGTGTTTGGTGGCAACTCGATCTGCCTGAACGCCTGAGATGCACTGTCCAGTGAGTGCAGCAAGGTGGAGGTTCCCTGATGTTCTGGGGTAGCATTATATGGGGCTGACGTAAGCCATTGGTAGTCATGGAAGGCACCGTAACGGCTGTATGATAGGTGAATTCCATGTTCCCAACGATAGTGCAACCATAACGACAGCATATCGGCGAGGCATTCGACTTCATGGAAGACAATTCGCGTCCCCATTGCGCACCTGTTGCTAATGCCTTCCTTCAGAATAACGACATCGATCGACTAGAGTCGCCAGCATGTTCTCCAGACACAAACCCTATCGAAGGGGTCTGGGATGGATTGAAAAGGGCTGTCTATGGATGACGTGACCCACCAACCACTCTGAGGAATATACTTCGAATAGCGGTTGAGGTTTGGGACAATCTGGACCAACAGTGGCTTCATGAACTTGTGGTTAGTATGCCACGACGAATACAGGCATACATCAATGCAAGAGGACGTGCGACTGGGTATTAGAGGTACCGGTGTGTGCAGCAATGTGGACCACCACCTCTGAAGGTCTCGCTGTATGGTGGTACAATATGCAATGTGTCGTTTCATAAGCAATAAAAAGGGCGCAAAATGATGTTTATGTTGGTCTCTATTCCAATTTTCTGCACAGGTTCCGGAACTCGCTGAACCGAGGTAATGAAAAACTATTTTTGATGTGTGTAATACGCGTTACGTCATTACTCTACTACACACCTACATTCAATAAGTGAAAACCAATGAAGAAGTACTATGAAAAACAGAAGTTAAAACCATCTGTAGTAGAAATGTTGTCAACAAACACAAATTTCCATATTAAAGACGTGAAACATTATGAAGGCGTTAAAGAAACTCGGTTCATATGGTAAAATGATGTTTTCTATGACAGAAGAATTTCTTCCGTTTTTTTGTTCAAGGTAAAATTTGGTGCACGACCGACAAAAAGTATAGCTCATCTGACATAAAAATGCACAGAATTTTACTCACCATAAAATTTTCTAGGTGAAGAATTAACAGTATCCTTCAAATAGCTTTAATAACATCACACATAACTTAAATATATAGAACTCGAAGTATTTACAAATGCTGCACACAAAGCAACCGCTTGTCTCAAACTACAAGAACAGTAAAAAATGCAGAAAACTTCATCATGTGCTTTCTAGTACGCATTCTTCACGCAGTTTTGAACTCCGTCTCTAGAATGAAACCTCTACAAGGAAACGTCTTGTGATAGTCGGTACACGATTCTTCGGGTTCAACATTCTCCCATACTAAAAAGACGAGGCTGAACTGCAGAGAGGAAAAATCAACAAACTAAAGAAATATAAGTTTGTCAATTTTTCTTGTTTTTATTCAAACTACTTTATCTAAATAACGTAATACGTTTGTTAAGGAAACTTTTACAAAACTCTAGTGCATATGCCACACCACGGCAATCTAAGAAGGTAGTGATACATTATTTAACAAACGGTTGTATACAACACTACAGATCTTCAGCCTCTGCATTTTCTTATTCATGAAACAGTTCGCCTTTTGGAACTGCGCTAATATCCCCAGTTTCCTAAATGTATGTTATTGTGTAACCTAATTCCGGGTTATACAGTATTGTGATCAGGCGGTCTGAGCGTCACCTTTAGGCATTGCAAGCGGTCAGCACCTATACATCGTAAAGTTCAAGCTGAAAATCGAGGCATCTGATTCTCGTATGGTAGGTAGTGACGCCGTTATTGGACTTCGCTGTTAAGGAAAAGTTTCGGTGAAAGAAAGTCCCAAGGAACCGGAGCACGTTTACGGTGCAGAGGGACTGCACCACGGGTTCCATTTCCAGGTAAGGTACAGCGCCGCAAGTGCTAACTGCCAAAAGGCGAGACACGGAAATGTAAAGTTCTGCATCCCTGGATGGAAATCGACAATCGCAGTTTCGACACCCACAAGACTGACGACGAAGAACGCCCTGTGTCAAAGAAACATTATCGTTTTCTAATCTCGAATCTCCGTTCTCCAACTTCCCATGTCGCCGAATCCCGCGTGACAGATTTTCGTAACCATAATGGAGCCATCAGTAGAATGCATGTCTCCCTTCCTGTGTGGCCTGAGGGACTGTACCTTGCTTTTTCGGTATACACGTGAGTGATAATAACAGCTGTCACCTGTGTAGCACTACATTCTCGAACCGCGCGACTTCTACAGTCGCAGGTTCGAATCCTGCCTCGGGCATGGATATGTTAGTAAAATTTAAGTAGTTCTACGTTCTAGGGGCTGATGACCTCAGAAGTTAAGTCCCATAGTGCTCAGAGCCATTTTGAAGCTGTGTAGCTTTCGGTGTGGACTTTTCTGAGTGTTGCTACTTCACCCTCGCCGGAGTAGGGATGCCGTGCTCCAGTTCTTTGCAGAGCGTTCCCAAGCATAGAAGACTGTTGAGCTGTGACTTCGCACGAGTGCTAGCTGTCAGCCACATCCTTACAGCAAGCCTGACTCAAGTGTGTGAAACCTCAACGTGATCGTCAGATATTCGTCGGGTATGTCAACTGCGCCTCCAGCGGTGCCGATCCGGCGAACGAGAAGTCTTACCCTATGGGACCGAGTGGAGTTGCATTTGCGTATTGACTGTATGTCCATTGCGCCAGTTAGCGCTTCTCGTTTCGCGTCTCGGTTTCCCCTACGTTAACACCTGCTGCTGTTGTCGCATATCACTAAAACCTATTGTATTAAATGTGACGTGTGTAGTGATTAGGCCATATACACTCCTGGAAATTGAAATAAGAACACCGTGAATTCATTGTCCCAGGAAGGGGAAACTTTATTGACACATTCCTGGGGTCAGATACATCACATGATCATACTGACAGAACCACAGGCACATAGACACAGGCAACAGAGCATATACAATGTCGGCACTAGTACAGTGTATATCCACCTTTCGCAGCAATGCAGGCTGCTATTCTCCCATGGAGACGATCGTAGAGATGCTGGATGTAGTCCTGTGGAACGGCTTGCCACGCCATTTCCACCTGGCGCCTCAGTTGGACCAGCGTTCGTGCTGGACGTGCAGACCGCGTGAGACGACGCTTCATCCAGTCCCAAACATGCTCAATGGGGGACAGATCCGGAGATCTTGCTGGCCAGGGTAGTTGACTTACACCTTCTAGAGCACGTTGGTTGGCACGGGATACATGCGGACGTGCATTGTCCTGTATGAACAGCAAGTTCCCTTGACGGTCTAGGAATGGTAGAACGATGGGTTCGATGACGGTTTGGATGTACCGTGCACTATTCAGTGTCCCCTCGACGATCACCAGAGATGTACGGCCACTGTAGGAGATCGCTCCCCATACCATGATGCCGGGTGTTGGCCCTGTGTGCCTCGGTCGTATGCAGTCCCGATTGTGGCGCTCACCTGCAAGGCGCCAAACACGCATACGACCATCATTGGCACCAAGTCAGAAGCGACTCTCATCGCTGAAGACGACACGTCTCCATTCGTCCCTCCATTCACGCCTGTCGCGACACCACTGGAGGCGGGCTGCACGATGTTGGGGCGTGAGCGGAAGACGGCCTAACGGTGTGCGGGACCGTAGCCTAGCTTCATGGAGACGGTTGCGAATGGTCCTCGCCGATACCCCAGGAGCAACAGTGTCCCTAATTTGCTGGGAAGTGGCGGTGCGGTCCCCTACGGCACTGCGTAGGATCCTACGGTCTTGGCGTGCATCCGTGCGTCGCTGCGGTCAGGGCACGTGCACCTTCCGCCGACCACTGGCGACAACATCGATGTACTGTGGAGACCTCATGCCCCACGTGTTGAGCAATTCGACGGTACGTCCACCCGGCCTCCCGCATGCCCACTATACGCCCTTGCTCAAAGTCCGTCAACTGCACATACGGTTCACGTCCACGCTGTCGCGGCATGCTACCAGTGTTAAAGACTGCGATGGAGCTCCGTATGTCACGGCAAACTGGCTGACACTGACGGCGGCGGTGCACAAATGCTGCGCAGCTAGCGCCATTCGACGGCCAACACCGCGGTTCCTGGTGTGTCCGCTGTGCCGTGCGTGTGATCATTGCTTGTACCGCTCTCTCGCAGTGTCCGGAGCAAGTATGGTGGGTCTGACATACCGGTGTCAATGTGTTCTTTTTTCCATTTCCAGGAGTGTAGTTTATGGTGAGATGCCCCAAAATTTATGACTTAGAGTACAGCAACACGGTACTAACTTGAACCAAAGCTAGTTCGATGATCTGCACAACAAAAAGATTGTTCCGTAGTACTTGATAATCTGTACGCAGAATAAACAACCATTTACAGACATTAAAAAAGAATTACGCATTAGTCTGTAGTCAGATGACGCGGCCAAATATTAAGGGGCTAACTTGCATGAAAACACAAACCGTGCAAGATCTTAGTCGTCATCAAATTAAATTCATGCACAAATAAGTGACATATGGGATAATGAAAGTGCACTATGGGATCAAAAGCATTCGGACACTCCCAAAATAATACGTTTTTCATATTAGGTGCATTGTACTGCCAACTACTGCCAGGTACTCCATATCACCTACCTCAGTAGTCATTAGATATCGTGAGAGAGCAGAATAGGGCGCTCCGGGAACTCACGGACTTAGAACATGGTCAGTTTATTGGGTGGCAATTCTGTCATATGTCTGTGCGGGAGATTTCCTCACTTCTAAACATCCCTGGTAAACATTTTCCAATGTGATAGTAAAGTGGAAACGTGAAGGGACACGTACATCACAAAAGCGTGTAGGCCCACCTCAGTCTGTTGACTGACAGAGAATGCCGACAGTTGAAGAGGGTCGTAACGTGTAATAGGCAGACATCTATCCAGACCATCACACCGGAATTCCAAACTGCATCAACATCCACTGCAAGTACTATGACAGGTAGGCGAGAGGTGATGAAACTTGACTACATCGTCGAGCGGCTGTTCAAAAGCCACACATCATGCCGGTAAATGCCAAACGACGCGTCGCTTGGTGTAAGGAGCGTAAACATTGGACGGCTGAACAGTGGAAAAACTTGGTGTGGAATGACAAATTACGGTACACAACGTGGCTATCCGATGGCAGGGTGTGGATATGGCGAATACCCGGTGAACGTCGCCTGCCAGCGTGTGTAATGCCAACTGTAAAACTCGGAGGCGGTGGTGTTATGGTGTGGTCGTTTTCTTCATGGAGAGGGGTTGTATCCCTTGTTGTTCTGCGTGGTACTATCACAGCACAGATCTAAGTTGAAGTTTTAAGCACCTTCTTGCTTCCCACTGTTGAAGAGCAATTCCGGGGTGGCGACTGTATCTATCAACACGATCGAGCACCTTTTCATAATGCACACAGCCTGTAGCGGAGTGGTTATACGACAGTAACATCCCTGTAAGGGACTGGCCTGCACAGAGTCCTGACCTGAATCGTATAAAACACCTTTGCCAGGCTTCACCGACCGACATCGAGACCTCTCCTCAGTGCGGCACTCTGTGAAGAATGGTCAGTCATTCCCCAATAAATCTTCCACCACCTAACTGGACATATTCCTGCGAGAGTGGAAGATATCATCAAGGCTAAGGGTTGGCTAACATCATATTGCCTTCCAGAGTTACCGATGGAGGGTGCCACGAACGTTTAAGTAATTTTCAGCCAGGTATCCGGATAATTTTGAACACACAGTGTATGTGAGAAAACTGAAAAACAGGAGTACAATGTCCCATGTGTAAGAAACTATAAAATTTATGATCAATTTTTTGAGAAGCATGACAGTTATGAGTGCAGCCTACAAGATATTTACGGTGGTGCTGAATGAAGAATGTTGGTTAATAAAATAAATCATGACTTACAAGCAATTTATGGAAGGGAAATTTTAAACCAGATTTATGTAATCAGGGAAATTACAATGGTTATATAACATAGTGACGTTGGCTGATGACAGCAATATGAAAGGATGATAGTTATCCTATTAGCATGTTTGTTGTTCAGCCCAAAGAATAGTCTGATGTAGCTCTACACCACAGACTACGCTGCACATGTCTTACCTGTGGGTACCTACTGCTAGCGACACCCATTTCAAACTGATTTTGCAGCGAAACCCTGAAACTCTGTGGAAAGTCTATTAAAAATGACTTGCCTTTTACAACTTTACAAATAAATCCATTATTTCATCAAGTATATCCATTAAATTCTATTCCCGATTCAGTATCTCAGGATTAGCCATTCGTTTCACATATCTAAGCCTTACCATTCTTCTACTAGCACCATATTTCTCTGTAATTTTATTCTGTTTTCGTCCACATTTGACATCTGTACAAGGCTACCCTATGGACAGATACCTCCTATAAATCTTCCTAACACTGTTTCTCTCTTTGTAAATGCTTTTATCGGTAATGCCAGTTAACAGTTTGTGTCCCCTCTACTATGGCTAAATATAGCTACTACTTTTCCTGGTCCATGTCCTAATCTATTAGCATCACATATTCCATTCAACTACATTCCATTACATTTGCTTCACTTTTGTAACTATTCCTTTTATATCCTCCTTTTTGACACTCTCCGTACCATTCAACTACACTTTCATGTCCTTTGCCGTCTCTGAGAGAACAACAACGTTACAGGCAAGCGTCAAATGTTTTATCTCCTCTCCCTGAAATTTAACTCCTTCCTCAAATATCTCCTAGAGTTCTGTCACAGCTTACTAAATGTACGGACTGAGTAACATTGAGGATAGGCTACAAACCTATTTCACTCCTTTCGACTCTTGTAACTGTAGTCTGGCTTGTGTACATTTTGTGAAGAACTTTTCACTCCACATATTTTATCCATGCTGCATTCATAATTTCAATGAGTGTGTCCAGTCAACATTGTCAAGAGCATTCTCCAATTTTACGAACTCTATAAATGTAGGTTTGCCTTTCGTCAACATATCATCCAAGTTAAATCGTAGGTTCAGTGGTGTCTAGCGTGATCCTTCATTTTTCAGAATCCAAACAGATCTCCCCTAAAGGCAGCCTCTATGAGATTCTCCAGTCTTTTGCAAATTACTGGTAGAAATATTTAGCAACCGTGACTTGGTAAAATAGTGTCAGCATCTGATATTTTTGGAACTGTTACATTATTCTAAAAGTCTGGGGATATTTTGTGTGCCTTCTATACCTTGTATACAAGGTGGAATAGTTTATATCTTGATAATTCTGAGGGAATGTCGCCTACTCCAATGGCCTAGATTTGACTTAGACCTTTCAGCGCTCTAACAAATTCCTCTCGCAGTATCGTATCTCCCATCTCATCTTTATTTACATCCATTTCCGTAATTCTGACTTCAAATTCATTTTCCTTGTATAAAGTTTCCGTATATTCTATACCTCTTACAGATCAGCATTCCCTGCTTAGTTCTAAATACATACCTGATGTTCAGAAAGCTATCTGTTTCATTTTTCTGCAGGCAGCATGTACCTTTCTCCTATTCATGCATCCTTTTACAGTTTTGCATTTGTACTCCGTCCCCACTTCCTTAGCTGTTTTTATCTTTCTTTCAACCTCATTTTCTAGATATCTGATTTCTTTTCGGCCTGCTACGTTGCTGCGCTTTATATTTTCTGCTTTCTTTAGTTACATTCAGTATCTCGAATTTTTTCCAAAGGGGAGCTCATCCATCAAATGCTGTGTGACTCGACAGCTGTGAATTTAAAGTTAATGGAGCTACAGATTTTTCTCAGTAATAATATTTAGAACACGATCCATAGTATAAGGTACCGTACCATGGAAGAAACTCTGCAGTATCAGTAAATAAGGAAGGAGAAAGATGATAGATTGCAAAAGAAGAGAATAACATTTATAACATCAGATATGAGTCATATTGTTATTAATAGGTTTCTTTATAAAAATGAAGTATACGCTACTGCCAGATTGGGAACTACGAGTTTGCACCTTCACGAATACGAACGGAAGACTTTATTGCCCATTTATAAGTTGAAAGCCCTTATTTAGCTAAACAAGCTGCAGAAGAAATACGGACAGAATCAGACGGGGCATTGCTTAGGAGCAAACCATGCAGCAGTATCTTAACGAATTGTGAGATGAAGGCTCTCTGAGATATGAATTCTGTTAAAGTCACACTTGTTATTCCAGCTGATTAAGCGAATACTACAGTGGTAATGAAGAATGAAGACTACTGTACTAAAACTAAGGACTTGTTAGCACCAGTTAGATACAGAGAACTAAGTGAGGTCTCACAACTAATAAGCTAATAAAAGCTTCTTCTATTTTTCCTTTAGACAACAAGGATCTGATTGTATTGCCACCAACATTGTGTGGTTTACAAAAAATTCGCCCACAGACCACCCCGGCACCCCGACCTGTGGAACTGCCAAACATTTTGCCAGTCTCCTACAGCTGTTTACAAATGGCTCTGAGCACTATGGGACTTAACTTCTGAGGCCATCAGTCACCTAGACTATGAACTACTTAAGGATAACTAACCTAAGGACATCACACACATTCACGCCCGAGGCAGGATTCGAACCTGCGACCGTAGCAGCAGCGCGGTTCCGTACTGAAGCGCCTAGAACTGCTAGGCCACAGCTGCCGGCTAGCTTTTTACAGGAAAAACTTACTTATATTAAAGGCTCTCGTCATTTTATCGAAAACTCCAAATTCATCAGGCTGAGCAGAAGTGTTCATGTTAGCTTATTCACATTTCTATTTTTGCTAGTATTACTTGCCTCTATTAGATTTTGTATTTATAATCCTGCTTTTACCCGCCCGTAGGAACTCTCCTTCCCGTCATTGCGCGTTACTAGTGCCCACAATGTCTACCTTCAGCCTATCGACTTCAATTTTTAAATTCTCAAATTTGCCTTCCTCATTAAATGATCGACTTTTCCACACTCTGACTCTTAGAACGCCTATTTTGTTCTTCCTCATGACATACTCCTGAGTAGGCTTCGCCAGGAGATTCGAAAGCGGACTATTTTAATTGGGAATATTTTAAGCATAAGGTTGTCGTTATTGAGGCACACAGTAAAGCTGCATACCATCTCAAAAATAACAGCTGTAGTTTCCTCTTGCTTTCCGCCGTTCGCAGTAGGAACGTACCAAGGTCTTGCTGCCTAATATTACAAGGCCGTACTGTTAATCATCCAGCATGTTCCCACTCCAACTACTGAAAAGTCTGTTGCCGCTTTTCAGGAACTACATGTTTGTGGCCTCCCCGCAGATTCTCCTCTGTTGTGGTTCCACATTGGTAAGTCTACCTGTATCGTTGAGGCACACAGGCCACCCCGCATAGAAATGTAAATAGAAAGGTAAATAATTCGTGTGGATGTGTCACTGACGTAAAAGGCGGATGTTAACTGTTAATGGTTGTGCGTCGGCACCAATCGACAAGGTAAAATGGGACAACACACCGTTCAAATAATCAATAGACAACAATATTCGTGTAAAAGAACAGTTAAAGTAACTCATCAGTGTATGTGGCCCTCCTGGAGTCAGCTTCATCACTGAAACGCAGCCAGCCTGTGTTTGTTACTTGGGGAGGGAAAGACTGGACGTATGAAATTGAATATCATACACCACGGTAAAACATTTTATTGTTCTCTGGTGTAACATTAAAAATGAAACCAAAAGTTAAATCAGTAGATAGAAATTGATCAAGCTATCAGCCCCGAGGCTGATGATCAGTAGCGAATCCAGGGACGGGATCCAAACCCAGACGCAGCCCAATAATCTGGACGCGACACGGTACCCACTGACCGGATAACGCTTACACCAGATACTTGTAAAATATACATACAGGTATCATCAAGATCAAATCTCAACAAATTAAACTCTAAAAAGAAACACAAAAATGCAGGTCGATCCGGTCAATTAATAATCACCTCCAGCTCAACGAAAGTTTCTTTAGAAACGACACAACCCAACCAGTACACAGAAGAGAAAATTATCATTAGGAATAAAGAAATTTAAGCAGTTAAAACACAAATTAATTACTGTAAAACAATGAAATTCAAACAGCTTAAGTTCAAAGTAAATAACAAGAAATAAGATTAGAATAAGCCCCAGGTCATGATCTTTAAGAGAGTCTAAGGTCTGTGAAATCTCCCCTTAACAATAACATGGTACAATAGGATCTGAATGAGATAAAGCCCCTTGCACAATTTATGCATGGCCGTAACCGGCCACCAGAACAGCCACAACTGCTACCTAGGCAAAACCTCTTGGACTAGGAATTGTACTCGGCCACAAAACCAAATATCACCTAACAGAGCAATCTACCCACCGGCCTATTTTCAGTTAACTAAACAGATAAATTACCACCGAAGTACATAAGTACCTAAAGATCAATAAAAAACCACTAGTTAACAAGCTCAGTTAACCACCGGAGCACAACACTGGTTGGGGAGGGGGGGGGGGGAGAGGAGGGGATGGAGGAATAGAGGGCGGTGCCTAATCCAGAACGCCGATAACCTTTAATCATGCGCCACACCGCCAGACGAAAAGCGAGGTCCTATTAATTCCTTGTGACAGTACACTATCCACCACAATCACAAATTTTTCTGAAACATGCTCACCCGACATGATCCTTCCGGGCGGAGATAGCCGGCGGTAGCTAACATGCGTGGCTGTGGCAGGTATTGTCCCGTGGGAGACGGGATCTTCCTCCGCAAGCTGCTGCCCATATGACCTCCGGTAGAAACATATCTGGCAGAGGTAGTTGAACTGATGCCTTCCTGATTCCAATGTGCTGCTCATGCTACAGAGCAAGACTCAGGATGCGTGTCTGCTAACTAGAAGACAACTTCACGCCTCGGATAATAGGGAAGTCGATTGAATCTATCTGGTAGGACCATATTTGTCCGGTTCGGTCACGTCCTCTCATGTTATCCGACCAGCCTGCTCGCCCACTGTCGACTGCGAACACTGTACCTCATAGCAGCAGGATGTAGCAGGAACAAGCGTTTAGTACTCGGTACTATCAGCAAATGTCCTCCAGCAACGCGTGGTCGGCTGGTAAGAGTACTCTCTCAGCGCCCACGCGTCTACTGACAAGGAAAGCTCACCGACATAACATCTTTGAACTCCGAGAGTGTAATGAGAGCTATCGACTCTCGCGAGACGGCTCAGTCTTAGCGATAAACAAGTTTATCGACGGTAAACTGAACTGCTGCTGATTTGGAACGTGTAAACTTCTGTTATGAGACACAGAGCGAAGGTCGACGTCTTCAGCCGAGAAAGCCAAAGTGATCACTTCACATCAATTGCTAAGAGAACATAACTTTGTGAGGACAAAGTTTTAGTGCGAGCAGAAGCATCGCGGCCTTAACTAAGATAATACTCCCTTTTTAAGGCACAGCATTTTCACTGTTAAACATTCTTGATGATTGTCTCCCATGGATTGCATGCGATCATTCAGCAAGACTATTTAAAACAGTCTGCAAGTGGCTGGTCGAGCACTGTAAATACCACACGACGGTAAACTGCTTGTGACACTGTCTCGGCCGTTGTGTTGTTTTCAAGGACCAGTGTTCAGAAAATTTAGAGAATGGTCATCTTAAGCTGACTGCAGTACGATTCTACTGCCACCTACAAACATTTCGCGTAAGGTCCACAAACACCAAATAGGAAAAATTAGGGCTCATACGGAGGTATACAGATATTTGTTCTTCCTTTGCTCTGTTTGCGAATGGAACAGGAAAGGAAACGACTAGCAATCGAAAGGACACGCACCGTACGGCGGTCTGTGGAATGTATACGTACATGTAGGTTCAGTGCTAATTCTCCGACACGCAGTCTTCAATAGTTACTGGAAGCAGTGTAGAGCTGTCAGTTCTAGGTTGAGTCATTCAGAAGTGTATCAACAACACGTTTTGGTACAAATGGCACCCACTAAGCATGCTAGCAGGGAATCATAAAGTAGTTACTTCACAGTGCTTATGTGTGTGTGTGTGTGTGTGTGTGTGTGTGTGTGTGTGTGTGTGTGTGTGTGCACGCGTGAACTAAACGACAGTGTATATGACTCTGTTTTTTCACTCTGTATATTTACTACATATTTTCCAGGTTCTTCATAGTAATTAATTTTATAAACTTTGTTCATTCTGTACACTAAAAACTGTTATGTTTGTTAATGAATTAACTAGATAATTTATTTGCAGATCCTTAAAATCTCGTATGTTGAACTCGAAGATCGTGGCATGTACCAGTGTATAGTCTCCAACAACGATGACAACGCTCAAGGAACTGCTGAAATCAGCCTCAGAGGTACCTCTGTAGTTTTACTTCCTTCAGTATTAAGTGTACAGACTGTTTAGTAATTAACACTACATATATCAGGTGCACAGCGCATACAGTGTTGTGGGATTGAAGACTACAATCAATATTTGAAGTGAAAAGTGTATGAAGTGTGAGGAGTAGGAAGTTAAAAAGATCTCATATGAATATTTTAACACTCCCGTAAGCCAGTACCCAGCATCGCTCTACGAGAAAAAGGTGTAATGGCTGTAAGCTCCAGCTGAACATGAGCGTTGAAAGTCTCCTAAACTAATTTTGTGGGAATAAACAAATATTTCAAAAAGTGACTGGTCATTCATTCAAATAATAAATAGTCACATGTTCTATAATATCCACAATGGGTAAAAATTAATATTTTAATTACCTACTTTTAGAACGTCAAAACTGAACAATAACGTAGTGAAACTGCGTCAGACGGCGTAAACAACATTGTGGTGTAGCAAAATTTTGAAACGCTAAAGAAACGGTTTAGATCACGACAATACTCTTCATCGGGAAAATAAATATTTCTAGTTACCAATACAGTGCTCAATCTTAGACCATTAAGTGTAGCAGTTATGAGAAAGAATACGGTTCGAGTCCTACATCGTAAATAAATGCTTTACAGATATAACGGATTCTGCAAAAAACAGTACGAACTTCAAAAAATATAAATAAATCGTAGCTAATTTCAAAAATTACACTTCGTTAGCTATACTTACTGCTAAAGTGAAGATCTTGATACGCATTGTGGCCTAAGAAAATAATATGCATCAGAATGAGTTACAAATTAGTATCACAGAATACCATGAAGTGATAAAAGTCATGGGACAGCGATATGCACATATACAGATGGCGGTAATACTGCAAAAAAATGTGTAAAAGGGCAGTGCATTAGCGCAGCTGTCACTTGTACACAGCTGATTACGGCCGTACGACGTGAGTTAACGGACTTTGAACGCAGAATAGTAGTAGGAGCTAGACGCATGATACATTCCATTTTGGAAATCGTTAGGGAATTCAATATTCGAGATCCATAGCGTCAAGAGCGTGCCGAGAATACCAAGTTTCATGCATTACCTGTCACCACGGACAACGCAGTGGCCGACGGCATTCACGTAACGAGCGACAGCAGCGCCGTTAGCGTCAGTTCTCAGTGATAACAAACGAGGAACACTGCGTGAGATAACCGCAGAATCATACAACGAACGTACCTGTTAAGACAATCCGCTGAATTTTGGCGTTAATGGGCTGTGACAGCAGACTACCAACGCGAGGGCCTTTGCTAACAGTATGACATCGCCTGCACTGCCTCTCCAGGACTCGTGACCGTATCGGTTGAAGCCTAGACTACTGGAAGACCGTGGCCTGGTCAGATGCGTCCCGATTCCAGTTGGTAAGAGCCGGTCGGAGTAGCCGAGCGGTTCTAGGCGCTACAGTCGAGCTGTCAACAAGGCACCATGTTAGCTGGTGGTGGCTCCATAATGACGTGGATTGTGTTTACGTGGTACCGACTGTGTCCTCTGCTTCATTGTACCGATCCCTGACGGGATATGGCTATGTCAGATTTCATGGAGATCATTTGCAGCCATTCATGGGCTTCATGTTCCCAAATAACAACTTAGTTTTATGGATGGCGATGCGCTATGTCACTGGGCTACAGCTGCTCGCGATTGGTGTGAAGTAAATTTTGGAAAATTCGAGCGAATGACTTGGTCAGGCAGATCTCCCGTCACGAAACCGAGTGCTAAAGTTAGTTACGATTAAAAGCATTAATCACAAGTAAATAAAAACTGGTACCGCAGTGGAACTCGTGTGGAAAAGTTAACGTCGAACGAAAAGTAACTTCGGCAATATGTGACAGTGCCAAGTAACATAGCTGACGGAAGTTGGACCATACACAGAAAAAGCTGCCACAGTTTAGTACAAAAGGTAAGTGAAAGAAATGACTCTTTACTTCAAAGACAATAATTACACTGACGCCCCTGCGATTGATGATGGTACCCTGAACATTACAAAAAGTAGGACATAGTTCCTAACTTTCTGTAGTAGATAGTATCCCTCTTCGCCCCCTGCCATCGGACCAGAGCGGTTGACAACTACTGGTTGGTGTACGTGGACGTGCTGCAATATGCCCCCTCCAACCGTGCCCCCAACTCATTACACATATGCTTGATGGGATTTAAATGGGGGAAATGGGCAGAGAAGTCCATTCACGGAGTATATTCTCATTCCAAAATCTCCACAACCTATGTTGTTCGATACGGTCGTGCACTGTCTTTTATGAAAATGAAATCGCGGCAGAATGCAACCCTGAAAAGACACAGCTGGGGAAGGAGTAGCGTTTCATAACAACGTTGACGAGTTAGCAGAACGAGTTCAAAGATGTACATGTCATTACATGCATGCAACGTTAGCCTTCCCACACCATAATACACGGAATTCGAAAAGAGTCATATTCAGCAACGTTGGACGTGCTCTTGTACTGCGAGACATGGGAACACGTAATGGACGCAGGAGCATTGTCGAAAATAATTGTTTTAGTGCTCTAGATTTTATAGTACGCGGAGGTATAATAGTGTATGGGTGTACAGACCTACAAATCGTTCAGCACGCCTAGTCCACAGAGACATGGGAACACATAATGGACCCAGCAACATGGTCTAAAATTGTTTTGCTGTTCTAGATATTATGGAATTGAGAGGCTTGATGTTGGAGGGGTGTAGTGACCTCAAAATCGTTGAACACGTTATTATGACACTATTCTCCTTCCCCAGGTACGTCATTTACTGACTTAATTTTTATCGATGACAGTGGGCGACCGTATCGAAGAGCATACCTGGAGCAGCTGTCGGCATGAATCTGTATTCGGGGAATGGACTGGCCTGCACGACCCCCGAATACAATCCCGTTGAGCACGTATGAGGTGCATTCGTGGTAGGCTGTCTCCCATACAGACTGCTGGTTCACAAAGGTCAGCGAGCACAATGCAGTCGCCGCGCCCTCGCCGCGAGTATGCAGCGTTACTGCAGCAGTCGGTGTGACTGTCGTTCACACCTGTACCACTAAACTGCTAAAACGGTCGTGCGGAAGCACTTCCAGGGCATACAAATATTTTCTTCTCAGTTTTTCATATAATTGTTGAGTTACATTTAAAATGCTGTGATAATCTAATCATTAAGACATATGACCTTAATGTAAGGATTTGACACAAGAGAAATATTAAAGTCGGAAACCGTGTGTACGTCACGAGGCAGAGTAACTAATCGCTCACAAGTTACCCAGACCATGCAGTATTTGACAAAGAAAGCAGTTAGCGACTTCCAACAAACTTTACACTTAGTTTCAAACCTTTTCGACAGATACTAACGCTTCTTCATCATGCAGTTAAACTTCGGCATCAGAACAAGACATTTTAATTTATTATTTCGTCATTAGTAACTGGCATTTTGTGTACAGTGTAGAGTTACACCAGGGAAGATACCAGAAAATTATTTCACTGTGCGACACATAGTTTAGAAGGCAACCCAGCTTTTCAGAAAAATGTAAGTATTTCTCACCATCTGTTGTATAAATATTTTGGTTTAGTGTGGGGGAAAAATAACCAAAACTAATAAAACCAAAATACGCTCAAATAAGGTAAAAAGCGACACATCACGAAGGAGCTGAGCAAAGTGGTCACAAATCGATATTGATGAAGGTATCAACCGGAAATACAAAACTGTAAACTTTGATGGCCGATGGATGAATGAGTGACGCTGGTACGCAGTTCCGCCACTCAGCTGAGTAGCAGGGCATAAAACGGTTGTGAATTTCATTCCGTATACTCAGCTGGATAGACGGGCGCGTGAACGGCCTATACACAGATGGCATTTGGGAGACGCCGTATAGCTGGGCTCAAAGAAGCCGGTTCGAGAAATCGGTGAATCGCTCGACATTTGAATGGGAAGAATGCCACTATTCGACGGTGTTCGCCGGAATGGGTGGACTATGACCGAACGCAGCATCAAGAAGGGCGTGGTCGATCTAGAGAGGAGGCAGTATGTGACGACCGACCAGTTGTCAGAGAGGCACTCAGAGGCCTATATTCACCACATCATCGATCTCATACTTCACGAAGACCATTGATTGGTGGCTCACAGAAAAGGGGCTGAGCATAGGGTGCCCCTTACGCCGGCTCCCGTTGATCTCTCTACATCAAGAAGCCTGTTTACAATGGTGTCGGGAACATCGGCCTGGAATCTCTTTTACTGGAGTCTAACCGCCTTCCATGATGGTGTCCCACTTCTAACTGAGACCCGACAGCAAGCGAAGAAGTGCCTGGAGTCGTCCGAGATGGCGGTGGGGTACCACCCTGGATGTCGACCTACTTAGGGCCCCTACAATTCGGAGTGATGATCTCAGGTGCCATTTCATTTCGTTGCAAGACCCCTTTGGGGGCCTCGTCCGTGGCACCCTTACAGCACAGCTGTCGATGTTCTAAGCTCCTTTTTGTTGCCATTCATGGCAAGTCGTCCTAGGGTTACATCTAAGCAAGATACTTCCCGCGCACTCTACTCTCTTCGTGATTGCCAAACCCTACCTAGAGCAACAAGGTCGCCAGATCTATATCAAACAGAGAACTTTAGGACTATCATGGGCAGGGCCCTCCAAGCAGCTCGGGATTTTGAAGAACTAACAAGCCATTACAATAGTTTTGGTACGATATCCCTCAGGAGGACATGCAGCAACTCTGTCAATCAACGGATGATAGAATAACTGCTTCCATAAGAGCCATAGGTGGACCAACAGGTTATTGATTTACTCAAATTGTGAAACTCTCTCTCTCTCGAACAAATAATCCGGTAATTCCGAAATTGCAATCATATCTGCCCTCGTGCATCTCCATCACATATAGTGATTTCCATCCCATTAGCATAGTTCCTTCGTAGTGCGTCGTATTTTTGTGTTAGAGTGTTATTAGGGTCTTGTGTCTTCATCTATAAAGGTTTGAAGTGCAAACGTGACATACGTAACACATCAACTTGTGGTGTGCGTACTGTAAGACGTTCCGTACACACACCATCAGAATATTTGACTGTCGCTCTAACGAAGTAGGCGTCAGCAATATGTCTGGTGGTCTTATCGTGGCGTGTTTATCTTCTGCCGTTAGGTCAGATGATAGAAGTGCCACTTGCACGCTTAGAGTAGCAGATTGACGGTTACCAACTTTAAACAGAGCTTGATTAATTGTCACAAATATTTATTAAAATAATAACAAGCATAAAAATTACTTAACTTGGTTCTGGATGCTATTTACAGTTGACAATCTGAAGTTCCTTTGGTGTTGGTACGTTACTCTTATTCTCACGTATATCTCTGATACTTGAAAAATGTGTCTATACATTTATCTTCATGGCTATGTACAGGAATACGGTAATCTTATTAGGCACAGACTGAAACTTGACTACAGACTGTTATAGACAAATGTAGAACTCGTACCGACTGATACAGACTGGTGCTGACAAATGCAGACTGGTAAAGACTGACTAATCGGAGGTCTGTGCACTCGTTATACGAGGGCTGTCCAGAAAGTAAGTTACGATCGGTCTCTAAATGGAAACGACTATGAAAATCCGACAAGGCTTTGCAAAGATGTGTTGAGCAGTGTCTCTAATATGACTCTAGGTAGAATTATGTCGCTCTTTTCATTCCTAAGCTCTTAGTGAGCGCGTAAAGATGTTATAGAAAATAGTGTCTCCCGCCAAGTACATGGGCCTGGTGAGAATTTTCCCCTGATGCTATGCAACCAACATTACATAACTGTCGTGCATTTTCTTCTTCAAGACAATTCTCAGCCTCATTCTGCAGGGGCAATGAAGACGTTACTGCATCGTTTCAACTGGAAATGTGTGGTTACCCACAACACAACCCGTAATTGTCTCCCACTGAGTTTCGTCTCTGCTCAACTGAATCGCTGGCTATGAAGACAACATTTTGGCACAGACAACGAGCTGTAGGCTAGCGTAGAGATTTGGCGGAAAGCACTGGCGGCTGCCTTCTATGATGAGGGTATTGGAAAGTTGGTACAACGCTACGACGAATGTCTGAGTCGGAACGGCGACTACGTAGAGAAGTAGCTGAAAGGTGTAGCTAACTGTTAAAAATGAAATATTTCTGATTTTCACAGTGATTTTCATTTCGTGGTCAATCATAACTTACTTTCTGGACAGCCCTCGTAATACCTCGCTCGTTCATGTATCGCTGCGCGGGTGTGATCTGCGAGGAGAAAAGGTTCTACGTTAGCAGCAATCTCGTTGGCTGCATTACATTTTAATCGCTGATCGGCGGAAGCTGAATTTGGTCCGTCTCTATGGCAGCGCCATGTCGTACTGCGGAAACGAAAGAGCGCTGCGCCTGCGCTGTTGTGCTTAGCGGGGCGCGCTCTAGTGGGAAAGTTGTGTACACGCTGACTACGCGGGACTATGTACACAGCACAACTCCTCTACTAAGTGCGAATTGGTGTGGGTGGAGGTTATACTTAAACACACTTGACCTCTTGGCCACAAACAATCCAGAGCTGATAGAGAGCATCATGACTGATACAGGGATTAGTGATCACAAGGTCATTGTAGCTAGGCTCAATACCATTTCTTCCAAATCCATCAGAAACAAACGCAAAATAATTTTATTTAAAAAAGCGGATAAAGTGCCACTAGAAGCCTTCCTAAAAGACAATTTCCATTCCTTCCGAACTGACTATGCGAATGTAGACGAGATGTGGCTCAAATTCAAAGATATAGTAGCAACAGCAATTGAGATACTCATACCTCATAAATTGGTAAGAGATGGAACGGATCCCCCGTGGTACACAAAAAAGGTCCGAACGCTGTTGCAGAGGCAACGGAAAAAGCATGCGAAGTTCAGAAGAATACGAAATCCTGAAGATGGGCTAAAATTTACAGACGCGCGAAATTTGGCACGTACTTCGATGCGAGATGCCTTTAATAGGTTCCACAACGAAACATTGTCTCGAAATTTGGTAGAAAATCCGAAGAAATTCTGGTCGTATGTAAAGTACACAAGAGGCAAGACGCAGTCAATACCTACGCTGCGCAGTGCCGATGGTACTGTTATCGACGACTGTGCCGCTAAAGCGGAGTTACTGAACGCAGTTTTCCGAAATTCCTTCACCAGGGAAGACGAATGGAATATTCCAGAATTTGAAACACGAACATCTGCTAGCATGAGTTTCTTAGAAGTAGATACCTTAGGGGTTGCGAAGCAACTCAAATCGCTTGATTCGGGCAAGTCTTCAGGTCCAGATTGTATACCGATTAGGTTCCTTTCAGATTACGCTGATACTATAGCTCCCTACTTAGCACTCATATACAACCGCTCGCTCACCGATAGATCTGTACCTACAGATTGGAAAATTGCGCAGGTCGCACCAGTGTTCAAGAAGGGTAGTAGGAGTAATCCATTTAACTACAGACCTATATCATTGACGTCGGTTTGCAGTAGGGTTTTGGAGCATATACTGTATTCAAACATTATGAATCACCTCGAAGAGAACGATCTATTGACATGTAATCAGCATGGCTTCAGAAAACATCGCTCTTGTGCAACGCAGCTAGCTCTTTATTCGCACGAAGTAATGGCCGCTATCGACAGGGGATCTCAAGTTGATTCCGTATTTCTAGATTTCCGGAAAGCTTTTGACACCGTTCCTCACAAGCGACTTCTAATCAAGCTGCGGAGCTATGGGGTATCGTCTCAGTTGTGCGACTGGATTCGTGATTTCCTGTCAGGAAGGTCGCAGTTCGTAGTAATAGACGGCAAATCATCGAGTAAAACTGAAGTGATATCAGGTGTTCCCCAGGGAAGCGTCCTGGGACCTCTACTGTTCCTGATCTATATAAATGACCTGGGTGACAATCTGAGCAGTTCTCTTAGACTGTTCGCAGATGATGCTGTAATTTACCGTCTAGTAAGGTCATCCGAAGACCAGTATCAGCTGCAAAGCGATTTAGAAAAGATTGCTGTATGGTGTGTCAGGTGGCAGTTGACGCTAAATAACGAAAAGTGTGAGATGATTCACATGAGTTCCAAAAGAACTCCGTTGGAATTCGATTACTCGATAAATAGTACAATTCTCAAGGCTGTCAATTCAACTAAGTACCTGGGTGTTAAAATTACGAACAACTTCAGTTGGAAGGACCACATAGATAATATTGTCGGGAAGGCGAGCCAAAGGTTGCGTTTCATTGGCAGGACACTTAGAAGATGCAACAAGTCCACTAAAGAGACAGCTTACACTACACTCGTTCGTCCTCTGTTAGAATATTGCTGCGCGGTGTGGGATCCTTACCAGGTGGGATTGACGGAGGACATCGAGAGGGTGCAAAGAAGGGCAGCTCGTTTTGTATTATCGCGTTATAGGGGAGAGAGTGTGGCAGATATGATACACGAGTTGGGATGGAAGTCATTACAGCATAGACGTTTTTCGTCGCGGCGAGACCTTTTTACGAAATTTCAGTCACCAACTTTCTCTTCCGAATGCGAAAATATTTTGTTGAGCCCAACCTACATAGGTAGGAATGATCATCAAAATAAAATAAGAGAAATCAGAGCTCGAACAGAAAGGTTTAGGTGTTCGTTTTTCCCGCTCGCTGTTCGGGAGTGGAATAGTAGAGAAATAGTATGATTGTGGTTCGATGAACCCTCTGCCAAGCACTTAAATGTGAATTGCAGAGTAGTCATGTAGATGTCATGTAGATGTAATCAGGCGTCTGGAGCCGCGTTATACAGGGTGTTAAAAAAATGTACGGCCAAACTTTCAGGAAATGTTACTAACACACAAATAAAGAAAAAAAATTTATGTGGACATGTGTCCGGAAACGCTTTATTTCCGTATTGGAGCTCATTTTAGTTTATTCCACCTACGCTCAATGGAGCATGTTATCATGATTTCATATGGGACACTGTACCTGTGCAGCTAGAACATGTGCCTTTACAAGTACAACACAACATGTGGTTCATGCACGATGGAGCTCCGGCACATTTCAGTTGAAGTGTTCGTACGCTTCTCAACAACAGATTCGTTGACCGATGGATTGGTAGAGGTGGACCAATTCCATGGCCTCCACGCTCTCCTGACCTGAACCCTCTTGACTTTCATTTATAGGAGCATTTGAAAGCTCTTGTCTACGCAACCCTGGTACCAAATGTAGAGACTCTTCGTGCTCGTATTGTGGACGGCTGTGATACAATACGCCATTCTCCAGGGCTGCATCAGCGCATCAGGGATTCAATGCGACAGAGAGTGGATGCACGTGTCCTGGCTAACGGAGGGCATTTAGAACATTTCCTGTAGCAAAGTGTTCAAAGTCACGCTGGTACGTTCTGTTGCTGTGTATTTCCATTCCATGACTAATGTGATTTGAAGAGAAGTAATAAAATGAGCTCTAACATGGAAAGTAAGCGTTTCCGGACACATGTCCACATAACATATTTTCTTTCTTTTCGTGTGAGGAATGTTTCCTGAAAGTTTTGCCACACCTTTTTGTAAAACTCTGTACATGCAAGTACGATTTCCTAAGGAATCGGGGATTGGGGGAGCTGGTGTGATTACAGCCGTTCCTTTAAAACACTTGTGGAAAATACGCTACGTGCTAAAGATAAAAAATCGGTCGTGTGCGTTGATCCTATCAGCTACGGACCCGCAAATTCTCCTCCGGATCTGATAGCTAATATGATCTGAGAGACTGGAATTTCTAGCGCGGACGCTAGCGGGTGGCGGGGTGTTGCAGAGTGGCCGCCGGTGCTGGTGCGCACCTTCTCCGGCGCCACTGTGCGGCCGGGCGCGTCGTGGCGCGCCACGTGCGAGGCGGCGGGCTGGCCGCGGCCCCACGTGTCGTGGCTGCTGGACGGGGAGCCGCTGCCGGCGCAGCCGCCCGACGCGCAGGAGGAGGAGGCGGCCGGCAGCGGCGCCGTGGCGGTCTCCACTGTGCGCGTGGAGCGCGCGCGGCCGCGCGACGCCGGCCTCTACGAGTGCGTGGCGGCCAGCGCGGCGGGCAGCGCGTCGCACCGCGCCCGCCTGCACGTCGCCGGGCCGCCGCACGTCCGGCCCATGGCCGACCGGCGCGTCGCCGCCGGCGCCACGGCGCACTTCACCTGCCGCGTCGCCGGCTTCCCCGTCACGCAGATCCGCTGGGAGCGCGACGGTCAGTCTCACAACGCTGCCACGTTTCCATCACACTATTCGTACACTACTCGTCATTAAATTTGCTACACCAAGAAGAAAGGCAGATGATAAACGCATATTCATGTGACAAATATATTATACTACGACTGACATCTGATTACATTTTCACACACTTAGGGTGAATAGATCCTGAGATATCAATACCCAGAACAACTACCTCTGGCCGTAATAACTACCTTGATACGCCTAGGCATTGAGTCAATCAGAGCTTCGATGGCGTGTACAGGTATAGTTGCCCATGCAGCTTCAACATGATACCGCAGTTCATCAAGAGTAGTAAATGGCGTATTGTGACGAGGCAGTTGCTCGGCCACCATTGACCAGTTCGTGAGAAATCTGGAAATTGTGCTGGCCAGGGCAGCAGTCGAACATTTGCTGCATCCACACAGGACCTGCAACATGCGGTCGTGCATTATCCTGCTGAAATGTAGGGTTTCATAGCGATCGAATGAAGGGTAGAGCCACGGGTCGTACCACATCTGAAATGTAACGTCTACTGTTCAAGGTGCCGTCAATGCGAACAAGAGGTGACCGAGACGTGTAACCAATGGCACCCCATACCATCACGCCGGGTGATTCGCTAGTATGCTGATGACGAATTCGCGCTTCCAATGTGCGTTCACCGCGATGTCGCCAGACACGGATGCGACCATCATGACGCTGTAAACAGAACCGGGATTCATCCGGAGAAATGACGTTTTGCCATTCGTTTACCCAGGTTCGTTGTTGAGTACACCATCGCAGGAGCTTCAGTTTATGATTCAGCGTCCAGGGGAACCGCAGCCACGGTCTCCGAGCTGATAGTCCATGCTGTTGCAACGTCGTCGAACTGTTCGTGCAGATGGTTGTTGTTCTGCAAACGTCCCCATCTGTTGACTCAGGGATCGAGACGTGACTGCACTATCCGGTACAGCCATACAGATAAGATGCCTTTCACCTCGATTGCTAGTAATACTAGGCCGTTGGGATCCAGCACGGCGTTCCGTATTACTCTCCTGAATCCACCCATTCCATGTTCTCCCAGCAGTCATTGGATCTCGACCAACACGAGCAGCAATGTCGCGATAAGATAAACCGTAATCGCGATAGGCTACAATTCGACGTTTATCAAAGTCGAAAACGTGTTGGTACGCATTTCTTCTCCTTACAAGAGGCATCACGACAACGTTTCACCAAACAACGGCGGTCAACTGCTGTTTGTGTATGAGAAATCGGTTGAAAACTTTCCTCATGTCAGCACGTTGTAGGTGTCGGCACCGGTGCCAACCTTGTGTGAATGCTATGAAAAGCTAATCATTTGCGTATTACAGCATCTTCTTCCTGTCGCTTAATGTTCGCGTCTGTAGGACTTCATCTTCGTGGTGTAACAGTTTTAATAGCCAGTAGTGTACATTGTACTCACCAGGTTACCGGCATTTAGCCTCTTGCTACTCCTTATATGCGAGGCGTATACCGGAAATAAGGTCCGATCAGCCGCAGGCAATACTGTTTTATGTCCAATAGTTAGCTACACCTTCCAGAAACGTCTCTTCATGGTTGCCGCTCCGTCTGAGGCATTTCACTTAGCGTTGTGCCAACATTCCAACACGCTCGTCATAGAGCACAGCCGCCTGCACTTTTCGCCGATTCTTTACACTGAACTGCAGTTCGTTGGCTGTGCCAAAATTCTGAGTCCTCAGCTATTCATGTCAGTGGAGATGATAATCCGGGCTGTATGGAGGACGATAAAACAGTTTCCAACGAAAATGCAGCATTGGCATCCTCATTGCCCCTGCAGAGTGCGGCCGAGAACTGTCATGAAGAAGGAAATGCATGACAGTTGTGCCATGTGGGCTGCATCAAATAAGGCGGGAGACACTGTTTTCTAGTCATCTTTACGTGCTCACTGAGCTCTCAGAACTGAAAACGCAGACGTGACGCAGTCAATGGGAATACTAGAGACACTGTCCAACACATCTATGTAAAGCTTTATCGGATTTTCACTGTAGTTTTCATTTCGCTACCAATTAGATCTTACTTTCGGATTACGCCTGATGCAAGGCGTTTCAGGGAAAGTACCAATATTTCAGGAAAGGTAGTGTCAAATAATTCAATAAAACGCTTCATTTTACCTGTCCAATACTTTTATTGGTTACAGCGATACAGCTTTTGGATTCTCATCGAAACAAATACCTACATAAGGAAATAATCTTGATCGTCTTGAGCTCCACAGCTCATTGTTTGGAATATTAGTGAATGATGAGAAGTATCACGGTCGTATTAACAGGTATTTATAATGTCATGACCAGTTTCACAATGTGCCAATATTACAAACCAACAAGTCTTTACTGGATGAGACGTCTTATATCACAATACAGGCATTACCGTGGATTTAGCAGACTGATAGTGTTCTAATAAACTAAATCAGCTGTGAAACAATAAATATATATCAACACAGCTGTGTTGGTTGTCAGTGGTCATTGTTGTGGTTGTTGTCTTCAGTCCTGGGACTGGTTTGATGCAGCTCTCCATGCTACTCTATCCTGAGAAAGCTTCTTCATCTCCCAGTACCTACTGCATCCTACATCATTCTGAATCTGCTTAGTTTATTCATCTCTTGGTCTTCCTCTACGGTTTCTACCCTCCATGCTGCCCTCCAATGCTAAATTCTATTCAATACCTCCTCATTAGTTATGTGATCTACCCATCTAATATTCAGGATTCTTCTGTAGCACCACACTCCATACAAATACTTCCAGAAAAGATTTACTGACACATACCCGATGTTAACAAATTTCTCTTCTTCTGAAACGCTTTCCTTGCCATTGCCAGTCTACATTTCATATCCTCTCTAAATCGACCATCATCAGTTATTTTTCTCCCCAAATAGCAAAACTCCTTTACTACTTTAAGTGTCTCATTTCCTAATCTAATTCCCTCAGGATCGTCCGACTTAATTCGACTACATTCCATTATCCTCATTTTGATTCTGTTGATGTTCATCTTATATCCTCCTTTCAAGACAGTGTCCATTCTGTTCAACTACTCTTCCAAGTCCTTTGCTGCCTCTGAAAGAATTACAATGTTATCGGCGAACCTCAACGTTTTTATTTCTTCTCCGTGGACTTTAATACCTACTCCGAATTTTTCTTTTGTTTCTTTCACTGCTTGCTCAGTATACAGATTGAATAACATCTAGGACAGGGTACAACCCTGTCTAACTTCCTTCCCAACCGGTGTTTCACATTCATGCCCCTCGACTCTTATAACTGCCATCTGGTTCCTGTAGAAATTGTAAATAGCTTTTCGCTGGCTGAATTTTCCCCCGGCCACCTTTAGAATTTGAGAGAGGGTATTCCAGTCAACATTGTCAAAAGCTTTCTCTAAGTCTACAAATGCTGGAAACGTAGGTTGTCTTTTCCTTAACCTAGCTTCCGTGATAAGTCTTAACGTCAGTATTACCTCACGTGTTCCAATATTTCTATGGAATCCAAACTGATCTTCCTCGAGGTCGGCTTCTACTAGTTTTTCCATTCATCTCTAAAGAATTCGCTTTAGTATTTTGCAGCCGGGACTTATTAAACTGATAGTTCGGTAATTTTCACATCTATCAACACCTGCTTTCTTTGGGAATGGATTTATTATATTCTTCTTGAATTCTGAGGGTATTTCGCCTGTCTCATACATCCTCTTCCATTTCCATAATATTATCCTCAAGTACATCGCTCTTATATAGACTCCCATTTCATCTTCATCTACATCCTCTTCCATTTCCATAATATTGCTCTTGTATAGACCCTCTATAAACTCGTTCCATCTTTCTGCTTTCCCTTCTTTGCTTAGAACTGGGTTTCCATCTGAGCTCTTGATATTCATACAAGTGGCTCTCTTTTCTCCAAAGGTCTCTTTAATTTTCCTGTAGTCAGTACCTATCTTACCCCTAGTGAGATAAGCCTCTACATCCTTACATTTGTTCTCTAGCCATCCCTGCTTAGCCATTTTGCACTTCCTGTCGATCTCATTTTTGAGACGTTTGTAATCCTTTGTGCCTGCTTCGTTTAATTCGATTTTATATTTTCTTCTTTCATCAATTACATTCAATATTTCTTCTGTTACCCAAGGTTTTCTACTAGCCCTCGTCGTTTACCTACTTGATCTTCTGCTGCCTTCATTACTTCATCCCTCAAAACTATCCATTCTTTTTCTACCGTATTTCTTTCCCCCTTTCCTGTCAATTGTGTCCTTACGCTCCTCCTCAAACTCTCTAGAACTTCTGGTTCCTTCAGTTAATCCAGGTCCCATCTCCTTGAATTCTCACCCTTTTGCAGTTTCTTCAGTTTTAATCTACAGTTCATAACCAACAGATTGTGGTCAGGGTCCACATCTGCCCTTGGAAATGTCTTACAATTTAAAACCTGGCTCCTAAATCTCTGTCTTACCATTATATAATCTATCTGGTACCTTCCAGTATCTCCAGGGTTCTTCCATGTATACAACCTTATTTATGATTCTTGAACCAAGTGTTAGCTATGATTAAGTCATGATCTGTTCAAAATTCTACCAGGCGGCTTCCTCTTTCATTTCTTAGCCCCAATCCATATTCACCTACTGCGTTTCCTTCCCTCCCTTCTCCTACTCTCGAATTCCAGTCGCCCATGACTGTCAAGTTTTCGTCTCCCTTCACTACCTGAATAATTTCTTTTATCTCATCATCCATTTCATCAATTTCTTCATCATCTGCAGAGTTAGTTGGCACATAAACTTGTACTACAGTAGTAGGCATGGCCTTCGTGTCTATCTTGGACACAATAATGCGTTCACTATGCTGTTGGTAGTAGCTTACCCGCACTCCTATTTATTATTAAACCTACTCCTGCATTACCCCTACTTGATTTTGCATTTGTAACCCTGTATTTACCTGACCAAAGGTCTTGTTCCTTGTGCCACCGAACATCACTAATTCCCACTATATCTAATATTTATATTTGTAATATTTCTAATATTAATAATTGTAATTAACATTCAGATAACTGTTTCAAGTGCGATAAAACTCCTATTTTCTTGTAAAATAATATGTAGAGTACTTTTAAATACGGAGTTTATCACATTCTTTCCGTGACAGTAATTAATATTATGTCAATTCTCCCACCTTCAAATTCACTGCTAGGGCCTAAAGAAATAGTAGCGTTAGTAAATCTGCTGTGTACATTAAATTAGGCATTGAATCTCTGAGTGTCTGATTCATGATTAATTCAAATTTAGTTAAATTTCACTTTCGCAGTAGTAGGACTTTGCTTACTGTTCGGAGATCATCTTGAACAAAGCCAAATGATTAAGTTAAAAGTTAATTCTCACAAATTTATAACAATTCATTATGGTTCTAACATCAAGACATTGCACGTAGGCATTACATGTGGGCATGTATCCTACAAGCACACGTCGTCAGTGTTATAGCCATTCACATTGGTCTTCATTAGTTGAGTCCTTTACAAAGAAGATATCCTACGGCCTTTGTTTCGTGAATAGCATTTGACCATAACAAGGATCGAAAGAAGTTTCATGGGCTGCTAGGCTATTGGGAATGTGTGTTTGAACAGTTTTTTATGCCTTAATACTTTATTGACCGCAGTAACCGTCTTGGTAGCCTGCGTATTATTCGTAATTACAAGCACTTTGAGAATAATAGCACATGGCTGGAATAGAATAAAAAATATTCTCGCATCATACAGTCTTTCTCAGTGCTTGTTCACTTCGGACTTGCGCTATGCGTTTTTGTCAGGCGGTTAAGCTTTTCCCTGCTCTCAAAAACTAACCACTCATAAGCCAGAGGAGGTAGTGCTTCATTATAAAGGGCCTCCTCAGTACAATCAAATGGAGACGAGAAAAAAATATTGTTCAGTCGTTTCACGTAAACTGCTATGCACCCCGCGCGTAATTACTACGCTTCATGTGTCGTTCCTTTATACCGCTTTATTTGGCTCGAATACCTCTCTGTGAGCCAAGATTATGTTCGAGATTTGAAAGACATCAGCATAGTGACAGCAAAACCGTTACAAAATATAAGCTCCGACTTAACTCACTTTCGAAATCTCTTTCTGATACCAGGCGTAGCTCTTCTGGAGTAATACAGGAGATCTTTTGTGATTCTAGCATTATTCATAATCAGTCCTTCTAGTCTTCACTTTTTAAACACATTCACAGGCAAAAATCCAAAGTTTCCTCAATATCAGCTTCAAACTTCGAAATAAAAATTGCAATTGATATGTAACTCATAGCAACTAGAGTACCAAAACATGAAATGAAAACATATCTGTGCAACCACCTGTGTCTATGTAATCTACAAAAACCGGACACATGTTGTGTAGAATGTTTTGTTTGAATTAGTTTGTACTTCTGTTTCATAAAATGTTTACTATTCCTCCTAAAACGCCCTGTACATCAATGAAGACATAAGTGTTACTGCGAAAAACATGGATCGTAATACAAATATTTTAGCTAATAGGGTAGTCAGCAACATCAGCACATCGCTTCCAGAGGAAAGACTAACGGTTGTAGGGGAGGGGCAGTTTTAAGGCCACGAGGGAACCGTACCATCGAAAAGCTGCTGGATTCCTCTTCAGCTTTTACACAAATATCTTTGAACTATATCACACTAGGTATATAATATGTTGAGATAGTGTTTAATAACATTTTATTTCAATAATTTAACCAATATGCCAGCAATATAGCTCACATTACTCAAGACAAAAAAAAAATAATTTATGAAAAGTGGACGCACTTATCGGTAGGGAGTTATCTGCGGTCCTCATTTGTAGAAAATACAACTGTTTCATCTTTGTCAATCGCTATTTTTATCATTTCAGGCTGATTGGTTTCGGGTGGTGCCCCACTGTCTCAGATCATGTGTCGTTGTTAAAAAGTAACAACTGTTAACGGAACACCATCAGTTTTACATTCGTTCGGGCCCATTAATAATGATGGTGACAGCGAAACTCATAGTTTGCCGTTAAGACTGATTACTCTGTAACTGCGAGAAATTATCTCTGGCATCACTGCATGAAACGGTCAGTGTGAGTTAATATAAGCAGCTACCGAAGTGTAAGCGTATTTTCTACTAAAGGTAATCGTCACAGTTTACGAGTATTATGAATGACCTGACTGTCCATCACAGAACTGAATTAGGCAGTCAATCCAGTCAGAGACTACCCTGGAACTGACAAGTATCCAGGATGGTCTTACTCTTGTTTTAACAAAGTGGAAGAGTAAACCAACCAGCGATGAAAATTTTTACCATCGCTCGAAATACTGACAGTCACCCGATATCACAGTCACTGAATTGTGCAAACTAGCTCGAAGTTATTGACACCCACGTCAAAATGTAAAATTCATTGATTTTAAATTCGGAAAGGTGAGTAATTACATAACCTTCTGAAAGAACTGAGCAGTCTAATGAGTGCAGAATATCGATTGAAGCTAAGCCGAAGAAAGGAAAATGTAATGAGGCGCAGCAGAAATAAGGTAAGCAAATATCTTTACAGTAATATTAAAGACAACTATTTAGATAAAGTGTTGCAATTCTGCTAGCTCTGAAGCAAAATAACACTTGGCGTAAGAAGAAAAGAAGACATGAAAAGCACAGAGTAGCACAGGCCAAGAGGAGATGGCTAGCCTAAATATGTATTCTAGTGTAAAACATCGACCTTAATTTCAGGAAGAAATGTCTGAGAATGTACGACTGAAGTACGGCATTGTATGGACCTTGGGGAAACGGGAAAAGAGGAGAACTCAAGCGTTTGATGTGTGGTGAGGTAGAGGAATTTAGAAAAATGAGTTGAGTGATAAGAAATGAAGTTGTCTACAGAATCGGAGAGGAAGGGAATATGTAAAGAATACTGACAAGGAGAAGGGACAAGAAGAATGGGATATGATGTGTTAAGACATCGCGGAATAGCTTCAAGCCACTTGAAGAAACTGTAAACAATAATGTCTGTAGTGACAGATTGATTGTGGAATACATCCAACTAGTAACTGAGGACATTGTGTGATACCACTACTCTGATATGAAGAGGCTAACACTGAAGAGGAACTCGTCGCGGGCATCTTCAAGCCACTTACAGGACTGATGATCCAAACAGAAACCTTCTTAACAGATCAAAATTTCGTAACAAACTCTCTACTTTGCACCACATAGCCAGATAGCGAGCACAAAGCCTGGAAAAATCTAATCTACCTAATCTAACTCTTGTGGATGTTTCGGAAGCAGGAAACCTCACACTACAACATCCGACTAGGTAGAATGTCACCATATGGCGTATTTCAAAGCATTATACGCTAGAGCATGCAGTAATACATCAAAGTCTGCCTCAGTGACTAAATGGTCAGTGCTTCTGACTATCCTTTGGAAGACCGACGAATTTTACCTCGGTGGGAGGACTGGAACCGGTCAACGCAGCCTCGTGATGTCTTATCTATCTGTATAGTCTCTCGCAGTTTTTTCGTTTTTTATTACTTCTTTAATTAATTTTCTAAGGAATATTCTTTAAGTTATATACCGGCTAGTTCCATGACCAAGTAGCTTTTATTATGTGGCCCTACTGAACCTGATAGGTAAATGAATATAAAATATGAAATAACGCGTTCTCGTCAATTAAAGAGCTAGTTACGTGTTACCTACATAATCCGCAAGAGAGTTATGGAAACTAGCCGGTTTACACGTTTCGAGTGCATGGTGTTTAGAAAATCGATGACATTGAAACTTCTGTCGGTCCAGGACTCAAATCCGGAACGTTGCCTTACGTTTTCATCCTACAGTAAATTTCAAAACTTCGGACACTCAGCTGGAGAGTGATCCACTAATTCTTGAAACAATCTGCTAAGCTGCGGACAGGATTTCTCGGCAATCTCTTTTGTCTTAAGAGTAATACGAGATGTAACGCCTCCGAACTTATTACTCTGTACTTAATACCGGCTCAAGTATTGCATCTCAAGCATATCACTCGGTAGATTTTCACCCTTCCCTGACAAAAGTTACAAGCCTCTGCCCTTAGGCAGCTCCGAGTGAAGAGTAACGTGTCTGTGTGTAACATAGCTATGTTGGAGCGTGAGAGACACTCAGAAAAGTGAATGTAATAATTCTAAGGGTTCATCCTCGCATGGGGCGCCCACCCATTCTGCGTGACAATGCCAGACCACACACGAGGTCTCCTTCAGTATTACAGTACCAGAACACGTGCAAGCACTGCAACATCTGCAACCCGCCCAAGACTTGGGTTCACAGTCGTCGATCATCCTCCATACAGTATCGACCTAGCCCCATCCGAGCTTCATCTTTTTTCCAGAACTTAAAGGCCACATTAGAGGGTTTCACTTTGAAGGAGCTGAAGTGCTCGATAACCAAAGTCAAATGTTCTACACTGATAGTATATGTCAGTCGCTAGGGTGACTTTGTTGGGAGATATACACTCCTGGAAATGGAAAAAAGAACACATTGACACCGGTGTGTCAGACCCACCATACTTGCTCCGGACACAGTGAGAGGGCTGTACAAGCAATGATCACACGCACGGCACAGCGGACACACCAGGAACCGCGGTGTTGGCCGTCGAATGGCGCTAGCTGCGCAGCATTTGTGCACCGCCGCCGTCAGTGTCAGCCAGTTTGCCGTGGCATACGGAGCTCCATCGCAGTCTTTAACACTGGTAGCATGCCGCGACAGCGTGGACGTGAACCGTATGTGCAGCCGAAGGACTTTGGGGGAGGGTGTACAGTGGGCATGCGGGAGGCCGGGTGGACGTACCGCCGAATTGCTCAACACGTGGGGAGTGAGGTCTCCACAGTACATCGATGTTGTCGCCAGTGGTCGGCGGAAGGTGCACGTGCCCGTCGACCTGGGACCGGACCGCAGCGACGCACGGATGCACGCCAAGACCGTAGGATCCTACGCAGTGCCGTAGGGGACCACACCGCCACTTCCCAGCAAATTAGGGACACTGTTGCTCCTGGGGTATCGGCGAGGACTTTTCAGTAGTTTCAGGAGCAACAGTCTGGATGATTTACTGATCTGGCCTTGTAACGCTAACCAAAACGGTCTTGTTGTGCTGGTACTGCAAACGGCTGTAAGCAAGGGGAAACTACAGCCGTAATTCTTCCTGAGGGCATGCAGCTTTACTGTATGGTTAAATGATGATGGCGTTCTCTCAGGAAAAATTTAAAAAGGGAAATGGGTAGGTTGAAATTAGATATAGTGGGAATTAGGGAAGTTCAGTGGCAGGAGGAACAAGACTTTTGGTCAGGCGAATACGGGGTTATAATCACAAAATCAAACAGGGGTAATGCAGGAGTAGGTTTAATAATGAATAAAAAAAATAGCAGTGCGGGTAAGCTACTACAAACAGCAAAGTGACCGCATTATTGTGGCCAATATAGACACGAAGCCCACTCCTACTACAGTAGCACAAGTTTATATGCCAACTAGGTCTGCAGATAACGAAGAAATTGAAGAAATGTATGATGAAATAAAAGAAATTATTGAGATAGTGAAGGAAGACTGGAGTATGGGTGACTGGAATTCGATAGTAAGAAAAGGGAGAGAAGGAAACGTAGTAGGTGAATATGGAATGGCGATAAGAAATGAAGGAGGAAGCACAGAGCACAATCATAGCTAACAATTGGTTCAAGAATCATGAAAGAAGGTTGTATACATGGAGGAAGCCTGGAGACACTGAGAGGTTTCAGATAGATTACATAATGGTTAGACAGAGATTTAGGCACCAGGTTTTAAATTGTAAGACATTTCCAGAGGCAGATGTGGGCTCTGACCACAATCTATTGGTAATGATCTGTAGATTAAAACTGATGAATTGAAGGAGATGGGACCTGGATAAACCACAGGTTGTAGAGAGTTGCAGGAAGAACATAAGAGAACAATTGACAGCAGTGAGGCAAAGAAATACAATGGAAGAAGAATGGGTAGCTTTGAGGAAGGGAGAAGAGGATCAAGCAGGTAAAAAGACGAGGGCTAGTAGAAATCCTTGGGTAACAGAAAAAATATTGAATTTAAATGATAAAAGGAGAAAATATAAAAATGCAGTTAATGAAGCAGGCAAAAAGGAATACAAATGTCTCAAAAATGAGATCGACAGGAAGTGCAAAATGGCTAAGCAGGGATGGCTAGAGGACAAATGTAAGGATGTACAGGCTTATCTCACTAGGGGTAAGATAGATACTGCCTACAGGAAAACTAAGAAGACCTTTGGAGAAAAGAGAACCACTAGTATGAATATGAAGAGCTCAGATGGAAACCCAGTTCTAAGCAAAGAGAGGGAAGAAGGGAGGAAGGAATATATAGAGGGTCTATACAAGAGCGATATTATGAAAATGGATGTAGATGAAGATGAAATGGGAGATATGATACTGCGCGAAGAGTTTGACAGAGCACTGAAAGACCTAAGTCGAAACAAGTCCGTGGGAGTAGACAACATTCCTTTAGAGCTACTGACAGCCTTGGGAGAGCCAGGTCCTGACAAAACTCTACCATCTGGTGAGCAAGATGTATGGGACAGGCGAAATACCCTCTGACTTCAAGAAGAGTGTAATAATTACAATCCCAAAGAAAGCAGGTACAGATGTGAAAATTACCGAACTATCTGGTTAATAAACCACGTCTGCATAATACTAACGCCAATTCCTTACAGTCGAATGGAAAAACTAGTAGAGGCCGTCCTCGGGGAAGATCAGTTTGGATTCTGTAGAAATATTGGAACACATGAGGCACTACTGACCCTACGACTTATCCTAGAAGAAAGATTTGGGAAAGGCAAACCTATGTTCCTAACATTGGTAGACTTAAAGAACGCTTTTGACAATGATGACTTCAATACTCTCTTTCAAATTTTGAAGGTGGTAGGGATAATACAGGGGGCGAAATGCTACTTACAATTTGTACAGAAACCAGATGGCAGTTATAAGAGTCAAGGGTCATGAAAGGGAAGCAGTGGTTGGGTAGGGAGTGAGACAGGGTTGTAGCCGCTTCCCGATGTTATTCAATCTCTATATTGAACAAGCAGTGAAGGAAACAAAAGAAAAATTCAGAGTAGGTATTAAAATCCATGGCGTAGAAATAAAAATTTTGAAATTCGCCGATGGCATTGTTATTCTGCAGAGACAACAAAGGACTTGGCAGAGCAGTTGAACGAAATGGATAGTGTCTTGAAGGGAGGATATAAAATGAACAACAACAAAAGCAAAACGACGATAATAGAATGTCAATGAATTAAGTCAGATGATGCTGAGGGAATTAGATTAGGAAATGAGACACTTAAAGTAGTAAACGAGTTTTGCTATTTGGGGAGTAGGATATAAAATGTAGACTGGCAATGGCAAGGAAAGCGTTTCGACGAAGAGAAATTTGTTAACATCGAGTATAGATTTAAGTGTCAGGAAGTCGTTTCTGAAAGTATTTGTATGGACTGTATGGAAGTGAAACATGAACGATATATAGTTTACACAAGAAGAGAATAGAAGCTTTCGAAATGTGGTGCTACAGAAGAATGCAGAGGACTAGATGGGTAGATCACATAACTAATGAGGAGTTATTTAATAGGATTGGGGAAAAGAGACGTTTGTGACACAGCCTGACTAGAAGAAGGGATCGGTTGGTAGGACATGTTCTGAGAAATCAAGGAATCACCAATTTAGTATTGGAGGGCAGCGTGGAGGATAAAAATGGTAGAGGGAGACAAAGAGATGAATGCACAAAGCAGATACAGAAGGTTGTAACTTGCAGTAGGTACTGGGAGATGAAGAAGCTTGCTCAGGATATATTGGCATGGAGAGCTGCATCAAACCAGTCTCAGGACTAAAGGCCACAACAACAACAATATTAGTGTGTTACAGAAACATGTTAATTGTTTCAGTTAATTTATTTAATGGATTATAAGGTAACTACGAGCACAATTCCGAATTGGGTGTATTCGGTAGAAATAATAAGATTTATGATTCCTATTAATTATATTATTACACAGTAACACACATAATCAATTTATTTTATTAATTTCTAACATAGTTTTTAGTTTACTTCTCACATTCAATAAAGCTAATCACCAACAGAAAACAGTTCCCCAACATGTATACTGTAATAAATTCACCACATGTAATTTAGCATATCACCATGGGCCCAACAAAATTACACAAAAACATGTCTTGTAAGTTTAATAAAATTATTTGCAGTTTGTCACAACATGAATTTTACGGTCTTGAGTTGCACAGTCTCGGTGGGCCTCATTTGATAAACTCTACTTTCTACTACACAGGTTGGTGATTGCTGACCACCAAGCAGTATTATCAGACTGGTTGGTCCGTGAAACTATTTGCATTGATATCGACGATAAAAGCGTTTTATGTTCACCCTAAAAAGTTAATGAACAAAGTTTTACAAGTTCCACGTGGAAAACTTTTATGTTTTAAAGTATTTTGTGGGAAACGGCTGTGGTGTAACAATGCTTTCGTGCTGTTCTCCACGTAAGCTCATTTCCTTTATATCACGCTGTGTGGCTGAATAGCATCCTGTTGCTTTCAAAAAGACGGCCTTTCGGATCGGGTAAAAGGCAAATGCGGCAGGAGTTTCGCGCGCCTTTCTCGTGGAATATTCACACAACAGTGAACGGGCGGAATGCAGGCTCGGCAGAGAATCTAACGCCCACTGTTGTGGCTCTCAGAGAGAGGCGTACATGAATAACGAGAACTGCCCAGACGCTGCGAAAAGTTAGAGCCGCGAGACGTACAATTACCTGCAGGCCACGTACTTGGCGAAAAGGGAGAGAGTTACGCCGCGTAGGTGTTCCACATCGTCGTTAGCAAAGTGCTTTAACACCTCCGCTGTTCCGCATTGTTATCCGTAACGGATCTTTCGTTGTCAGTTCCCCTTTCTTTTTTGGCGGGGGTGTGGTGGGGGGGGGGGGGGGGGGGAGTTGCTCAACTGCGCTGTTATCAGCGCGCTTCCCCTTTGTCACGTGTACGATCGACTGAAAGGAAAAAAAGTAATAACGAAAAAAGTTGGAGAAGACGCTTCGATATTTGACCAAACATGAACAAGTACAGCTTTGGGTATTTTCAGTACCTGCATCGACATCTACACCTACGTCTACATAGTTACTCCGCAAGCCACTGTAAGGTGCATGGCGGAGGGTACGCTGTACCACTACTTGTCACTCCTGTTCCACTCGCAAAGAGAACGATAGAATGACGACTGTATATACGCCTTGGTACGAGCCTGATTTCTCGTATCTTATCTTCGTCCTCCATAAGCGTGATGTCTGTTGGCGGGAGCAGATTCGTTAGGCAGTCATATTCATATTCAAATGCCGGTTTTCTAACTTTTCTTAATAGTGTTTCCCAAAAGAACCCTGCTTTCCCTCCAGGGATTCTCATTTGAGCTGCCAAAGCATCTCCGTTGGAACCTACCGGTAACAAGTCCAGCATCCCTCCTCTGAATTACTTCCGATGTCTTCCTTCAATTCAACCTGGTACGGATCGCAAACTCTCGAGCAGTACTCGAGAATAGGTCGCACCAGTGTCCTACATGCTGTCTCTTTTGCATGCGACCCACTCTCTCCCAATAAAGCGAAGTCGACCCTTTGTCTTCCCTACCACAGTTTTCACGTTTTCGCTTTTATGGATAACTGTCATTCATAAAACTAACTGGTAATTAACTCTAAGTCGTGTTGTATCTTCCTACAGTCACTCAACTTCGACACCTTACCGTACACCACGGTATCATCAGCAAAATATCGCAGACTTCTGCCCATCCCGTCTGCCAAATCATTTATGTATATAGAGAACAGCAGAGAACCTATTAAAGTTCCCTGGGGCACTCCTGATCAGTTGGGGAAAAAAAGAGAAAAAAATTCTTCTCGCTGACTTACACTATGTCATCAAAAGTACCCTGAAACCTAGATGAAAATGTCGCCCTCCCTTGGTAATGCTGGAATTCAAAAGTTGTTGGCCCACCCTTAGTCTTGATGACAGCTTCGACACTCGTAGGCACACGTTCAGTCAGGTGCTGCAAAGTTTCTTGGGGAATGGAAGCCCATTCTCTACGGAATGCTGTCCTGAGGAGAAGTATCGATGTCGATCGGCGGGGCCTGGCACGAAGTCGGGGTTCCAAATCATCCCAAATGTGTTCTATAGGATTCAGGTCAGGACTCTGTGCATGCCAGTCCATTACAGGGATATTATTCCCGTGAAACCACTCAGCCACAGGCCGTGGGTTACGAACAGGTGCTCGATCGTGTTGAAAGATGCAGTCGCCATCCCCGAATTGCTCTTCACCAGAGGGAAGCAAGAAGGTGCTTAAAATATCAATGTAGGCCTGTGCTGTGATAGTGTCACGCAAAAATCCAAGGGGTGCAAGCCCCACCATGAAAAGCACGACCACACCATAACGCCACCGGCTCCGAATTATACTGTTGGCACTACACACGCTGGCAAGTGACGTTCATCGGGCATTCGCCATACCTACACCCTGCCATCGGATTACCACATTGTGCACGGTGATTCGTCACGCCACACAACGTTTTTCCACTATTCAATCGTTCAATGTTTTCGCTCCTTACATCAAGAGAGGCGTCGTTTGGCATTTACCGGTTTGACGTGTGGCTTATGAGCAGCCGCTCGACCATGAAATCCAAGTTTTCTAACCTCCCTCCTAACTGTCGTAGTACTTGCAGTGGATCCTGATGCAGTTTGGAATTAATGTGTGACGGTCTGGATAAATGTCTATTTCACATTACGACCCTCTTCAGCTGGCAGCGGTCTGTGTCAGTCAGCAGACGATATCAGCCTGTACGCTTTTGTGCTGTACGTGTACTTTCACGTTCCCACTTCACTATGACATCGCTATCATTGGACCTAGGGATGCTTAGGAGTCCGAAAATCTCGCGTAAAGACTTATGACACATGTGACACACAATCAGCTCACCACTTTCGATGTCCGTGAGTTCTGCGGAGCGCCCCATTCTTCTCTCTCACGATGTCTAATGATTACCGACGTCTCTGATATGGCGTACATGGTCGTAGGTGGAAGCACTATGCACATCATCTGAAAAACCTATGTTTTTGGGTGTGTCCAGATACTTCTGATCACATAGTGTACTTCATTAACAACTAAGAAAGATTGAAGCAGGTAATAACGATCTGTTTCGATCGTCAAATCTCGTTTGGTAACACATGACGTCAAGCGTGCTCAAATGCATCAAAATAAAATGCGGGATAGTACTTTCAAGAGCTGTGACAACTTTCCTTCCACCATCTTCGTCCTGCTAAAGTTCCCTTCTGTCTCTAGTGTACTCAACATCGACCATACCTTTATTTTTGATCTACCTAAATTGATGTTTCTACTGAAGTGCTAGTCAATGATGTGCCTTTCCGTCCTACCGCACACGCTGTTGGGGCAACTGCTTAACTGAGATGATAACTGGTAATACAACGTAGTATTTGCAAATTTAAAGAATTTACTGGCAGTTTGCTATATCTTCTTAACTATGACATTTCATGCTTAAGTCTCTAGTAGATCATTTACCGGAGCAACTTTTTCAAACGAATGTGAGAATTCTTGAGAAAAATACTTATCTAAATTATTTTTTTTTCCTTATTGGCATGTAAACGACAGGACCTACACAACGTGAATAGTGGCTATTGAGAACGCCGTTGGGTTTTATAATTTTTACTGTTACATAATTAGTAGCGCTTGTAATCTTGAGAAACCTATAATATTGTTTACCAGTTACCCTATTTGAGTAAACCCAACGCAAAACCGTTCTAAACAATAAGGGTATCATGAAGAAACGTGAGACAAAGCTCAAAATTACTAACTTTACTCACCCAACACCGTACGAGAGATAAGAAATCAGATTTAAGAATATATGGTTTTTCCACTGCAGTTAAAGCACACTTCCTTATACAGTCCAAACAATAGCGTTCTATCTCTACTGTCTCCAAATGTTCCTCTCCAACAGGTTTTGGTAACTAAAGCGTATGGCTGATATGACCGTGCATGCGGACTCGGCCACCTTCAGCTGTATTCTTCACACACTGTGACTGGAACTGGGGGAATAATTCTTTCTATTACTCTGCGTCAATATTTCTCTGCCTCTCCGAGGTCCTTGGATATAAACATGAAACTATTAAATAGCTTAAAGAATAATTTTGTCCACGCCAAAACTTATTTTGAGGTCTAATTACAGCAAATCTGTTATAAAATGTGAGTGCAACCCGCTTTGCTTTCGCTCAGCATCATACACTCTGTTAATCAAGATTATTGTGGGGTTAATCAGTAGAAAATTGTACTTGACAACAAACTAAAGTGTATAAATACGTCATAAATGAAAAGCAGAAAAATGCAGTTACAATTAATAATACGTCCAATCACCCACCGTGTCTGTAATTGCTTGGCATCTCTGAGGCACGTTCGGTTATTCACGTGGAGGAGACCTCAAGAACCGTCGAACTTCCGTTGACAGCTGTTCCAAAATGAAGATCTTTGTTTCTTGTTAACTTCGCTTACATTGAAGATCATAAATTTTCGACAGGATCGGCGTCCGCGGACTGTGAGGTCAAATCCAGTACCTGCACACCTATTTCCTTTTTTCCTCCAAGCTGAATCACTGTCCTTCTCCAGTGTTTAGTCTTCATTTCTGTCGAAGAAGCATCGTTTGTTAGATGGTATCACACGTCTTCGATAAACGCGACGCGTTAACTGCACTCATGTCTCTTCTTGTGTATCTCAGCCAAGAATTCAACGTAAACTAATGCCTTATGGACACTGCATGAAGAAAAAGGGTTCCCTCTGTTGGGTTATTGAATTAAGTATATACTTTTTACCCTCTGTGTGTAATGTCGACCATGCTATTTCTTAATAGGTTGTACCTCGTAGGAGAACATCAAGAACATATCCGGCCCCTGTAGCTGAGTGGACGGTAGCTCAGCGTGTTCGGTGAGAGGGTTTGCTGCCCTCTGTAATTAAAAAAACTGAGTTAATCGATCAACAACGAACTGAAACGGATGTCTTACGACGTCCGCCCCGCGCAGATGCAACGAGCAAAAGCAAACAAAATGAGATTAAAGAAAAAAGTGGTCGGCGCGACAGACTGTCAATCCTAAGGGCCCGGGTTCGATTCCCGGCTGGGTCGGAGATTTTCTCCGCTCAGGGACTGGGTGTTGTGTTGTCCTACTTATCATCATTTCATCCCCATCGAAGCGCAAGTCACCGAAGTGGCGTCATACCGAAAGACTTGCACCAGGCGAGCGGTCTACCCGGCGAGAGGCCCTCGTCACAAGACATTATTATTATCAAAAACATCTTTTCATTTCTTCCAAGACAACTAAAAATGAGATAGTGGCAGAGATAAGTTTCCCTAAGAAAGCCTCTGGCCTCGTATAGAGAGTTGAAAAGTGGTTACCAAAAATCTCAGACAGTTCGTGACCGAACTGTGGAAAAACGTTTGCGATTTAATTATTGACTTTCGGACGGAGAGTTCATATGTTATTTTCAGTTAAAATCTGCCATGACGAAGAAAATGTTTTGCGCTGCGCTGTGAAAATGTGCCGTTTCTTGTTATTTCTCGCAACAGGTTTTCAACGGCGAAAGCAATGCGTTTAGACCGTTAACAAATTAATTCTCGCTTATATATCGTTCCTCCACATATTGTAAATACTTTTCTAAAACTTGTGTATACAGCAACGTCATATTTTGTTTTCATTTTAGCACTCTGTTTCAATAGGAAACCTATACATTTAGGAAGTTTTATTAGATTTACTGCTGTGACTCATCGTACCAAACGAATTATCTGTTCAGTTGATCGCATGCTGTCTGTTCTTTCACAAATTGCTAGATTAGTAAACCATCCCATACCGGTACCAAAACCAAGCATATTCTAATTCCACTCCATCTGGTAGCAAATACAATTAATAATGTAGTCTATAAAAGTTACTGCAGATACATAGGCTAACAAGGAATCAATTGAGTGTGCCGTCTTTAAGTAAAGCTCATTTGAAAGTTTTGTATTAACAATGATGAGAGGAAAAACATTAGGTGGTAATGATTCACCGTGTGCTTCTGGAGGGCTACACAAAATGAGCGTTGGGGGAGGGTGGGGGTGGAAAGGGTTGCAGAGATCAATCTTCTCGGGGATGTATGTTTTACGCTTCACACAATGGACTTCGTTGATCTTCAAGAAATCTTCAGAAGAAGCTATTGACCATGAACACCGAATTACAGTGGAGCGCCACAGTGCTCACAAAGGTTCGCATCGTCAAGATCGAAGGCGAACTCCTTGAGAATTACAAATCATGCAGACGTTTAGTTAAATATCCAGTCTTAAAGAATTCATGTGGAAACATATTGGTGTAACGGGCTGATTAGAACTGGCGGAATGTAATGGCATCCAACCGAATAAGAGAAAGTCCGCTGTGGAGATTATCGTGAAATTGGCTATCATACAGCAGGCAGTGTGGTAATATGTTTTATATGCCAGAAGAAAAAATCCTGAAGTCGAATTTGTCCACTGGATCCTGGTGGTATGAGCTGCATAGTCACACACGTTTCAGGAGGGATAGCTTGCTCTAAAGGAGTATAATTTTTATTTGCAGACCACTAATCAAGTAAAAGTAAGTTATTTTGCTGAGCTATTGGCCAAAAGCAGAGCTCATACCACAGTTGTAGTTTTCTTAAGCCCATTTTCCCACTCTATCTAACTGTGACGTAAATATTGCGAACTGCCCTTGTAAGATCATGCACACGACAAAGAATTATAGGAAGCAGAGCACTTCAAACTTCTTGCAATGCAATAAATAACTTTCCAGTCAATTCACCGTTCCGATTACGTGTGGACATAACTGTATATTTAGGCGTTAAGCCATTGATGTATTTTTTGATCTTGATACAACTTCATTTGTACCTGTAATTTCCAGGGCTCCTTTCATACACATTCCCGCTTCAACTCCTGGTTGGTCGAAGTTGAAAACAAATTCCGTACTGAACGATAGCATAAATTTGTTTACCTCATCTACATATTACCGGATCAATTTCGCAGTTTTCTGTGCACCATCAAGTTGGGTCTTTTTTGCAATTTCGTTGTCTCACGACTTACAATTCTGTAGCACTGTTTGAAGTTGAGCAAACATCCACTGTTTCCCTTGAAATCATTGTAGTCTCTATAGGGTGTTACAAAAAGTTACGGCCAAACATTCAGGAAACATGCCTCACACACAGAGAAAGAAAATACGTTATGTGGACAGGTATCCGGAGACGCTTACTTTCCATGTTAGAGCTCATTTTAATGCTTCTCTTCAAATCAGATTAATCATGGAATGGAAACACACAGCAACAGAACGTACCAGCGTGACTTAAAACACTTTGGTACAGGAAATGTTCAAAATGTCCTCCGTTAGTGAGGATACATGCATCCACCCTCCGTCGCATGGAATCCCTGATGCGCTGATGCAGCCCTGGAAAACGGCGTACTGTATCACAGCCGTCCACAATTCGAGCACGAAGAGTCTCTACATTTGGTACGGGGGTTGCGTAGACAAGAGCTTTCAAATGCCCCCATAAATGAAAGTCAAGAGGGTTGATGTCAGGAGAGCGTGAAGGCCATGGAATTGGTCCGCCTCTACAGTACATACTGACGAAACTAAAATGAGCTCAAACATGGAAATTAAGCGTTTCCGGACACATGTCCACATAACATCTTTTCTTTATTTGTGTGTGAGGAATGTTTCCTGAAAGTTTGGCCGTACCTTTTTGTAACACCCTGTATAGCGTGCAGTTTGACGTGCGTCACGTAGTAATCACTATCATGCACATCCGGTAAATTGTATCAAGCATCCTTGAAAGGCAGAAACACCAAATTTTGTTACAAGTGTGCCTAGTTCTCCTTTTAATATTCGTAGTTCTTCTTATGCATTCCATGGTCATATTGATGCGGACTTATTAGAAGTCTTTCATAACTGTTGCTTTGTGTTTAGTAATTACTACTTGGACAACGACTGCCCTTTATTACGTTTCACTGGAAACAGAATTTTTGGCTCTCTGACCGACAAGGATGATGAACTATATCGCTCAACACCTGCTTCTTACACACGTATAGTCATCACTGTACTCTTTATGTACACTGTCTGCGTACACGACACAGCACGTCCCCTGATTCATCTTGCACAAACCCTAATATTTGATCTGTCTCTTCTTTCTCACTCAAAGAAATTCTTTTGATTCCTTTCTGACGAAAAGTCAACTTCGCCAACTGTTGTTGTAGATACAATGCAATGTTTGCTTTTTATCATTGTCACTGTTCTTCTCTGTATCAACACCAACAACAATGTTGCACTGTTGTGAATTAACTACACTCTGTAGCCTCATACTGTTCCCACAATTCAACGCCGCCAGTCCCGCCCAAATCGCCATTAGCAAAAAAATGGTTCAAATAGCTCTGAGCACTAAGCGACTTAACTTCTGAGGTCACCAGTCGCCTAGAACTTAGAACTACTTAAACCTAACTAAACAAAGGACATCACACACATCCATGCCCGAGGCAAGATTCGAACCTGCCACCGGAGTGGTCGCTCGGCTCCACACTGTTGTGCCTGGAACCGCACGGCCACTCCTGTTGGCGCCATTAACAGCCAATACAGAAGTTGAATAGTAGATAAGAAGTTTGACGTCGAATGCTGTAAACATCATTGGCCTTTTGCGACCATACATTTAGGAGCTTAGTAGCATGTAAAGAAATAAAATTGTGAACAAGTATACAGTGTTCCACACCATTCTAGCAATTCTGTTTAGCGGTCATCGACATCAATGACGGCAGATACTGGGTCATTCACAGTCTGTGTTTATATATATATATACACTATTGGAAATTGAAATAAGAACACCATGAATTCATTGTCCCAGGAAGGGAAAACTTTATTGACACATTCCTGGGGTCAGATACATCACATGATCCCACTGACAGAACCACAGGCACATAGACACAGGCAACAAAGCATGCACAATGTCGGTACTAGTACAGTGTATATCCACCTTTCACAGTAATGCAGGCTGCTATTCTCCCATGGAGACGATCGTAGAGATGCTGGATGTAGTCCAGTGGAACGGCTTGCCATGCCATTTCCACCTGGCGCCTCAGTTGGACCAGCGTTCGTGATGGACGTGCAGACCGCGTGAGACGACGCTTCATCCAGTCCCAAACATGCTCAATGGGGGACAGATCCGGAGATCTTGCTGGCCAGGGTAGTTGACTTACACCTTCTAGAGCACGTTGGGTGGCACGGGATACATGCGGACGTGCATTGTCCTGTTGGAACAGCAAGTTCCCTTGCCGGTCTAGGAATGGTAGAACGATGGGTTCGATGACGGTTTGGATGTACCGTGCACTATTCAGTGTCCCCTCGACGATCACCAGAGGTGTACGGCCATTTCAGGAGATCGCTCCCCACACCATGATGCCGGGTGTTGACCCTGTGTGCCTCGGTCGTATGCAGTCCTGATTGTGGCGCTCACCTGCACGGCGCCAAACACGCATACGACCATCATTGGCACCAAGGCAGAAGCGACTCTCATCGCTGAAGACGACACGTCTCCATTCGTCCCTCCATTCACGCCTGTCGCGACACCACTGGAGGCGGGCTGCACGATGTTGGGGCGTGAGCGGAAGACGGCCTAACGGTGTGCGGGACCGTAGCCCAGCTTCATGGAGACGGTTGCGAGTGGTCCTCGCCGATACCCCAGGAGCAACAGTGTCCCTAATTTGCTGGGAAGTGGCGGTGCGGTCCCCTACGGCACTGTGTAGGATCCTACGGTCTTGGCGTGCATCCGTGCGTCGCTGCCGTCCGGTCCCAGGTCGACGGGCACGTGCACCTTCCGCCGACCACTGCCGACAATTTCGATGTACTGTGGAGACCTCACGCCCCACGTGTTGAGCAATTCGGCGGTACGTCCACCCGGCCTCCCACATGCCCACTATACGCCCTCTCTCAAAGTCCGTCAACTGCACATACGGTTCACGTTCACGCTGTCGCGGCATGCTACCAGTGTTAAAGACTGCGATGGAGCTCCGTATGCCACGGCAAACTGGCTGACACTGACGGCGGCGGTGCACAAATGCTGCGCAGCTAGCGCCATTCGACGGCCAACACCGCAGTTCCTGGTGTGTCCGCTGTGCCGTGCGTGTGATCATTGCTTGTACAGCCCTCTCGCAGTGTCCGGAGCAAGTATGGTGGGTCTGACATACCGGTGTCAATGTGTTCTTTTTTCCATTTCCAGGAGTATATATATATATATATATATATATATATATATATATATATAATTTTGTACATGAAATTTTTCAGTATTTCTTCAGATGGTAGTGGAATATAGGTTTAAATATAGCATAATTCAGGTCACTTCGTGGTAGATCAATTCAGTCCTCGTGTATCAAGTAGAGATTTTATCTTACTTGACATACGGGATCATGTACAAGTGTCGGTCAAAAAGTTTCTGTTCGAAGGCCGTACAGTCCACAATCGGCACGACCATCAGACAAAATCACATTGAGCCTTAAGGCAGCGATCTCACCTCTGAACCAGGTTGCGGATACCAACTTTACAAAACACCATGTCCTCCAGACTGAGGAAGTCCGTAAATGCTCCTGCATCTCCTCGTCCGACAGATGACCCTTCATGGTCTTTTTTAAGGGACCGAAGGCTTGATAATCGCATTGGTAGCCACCAGAAATATAGGGCGGGTGCTCTAGTGTCCCACTTGAGTTGGCGTAACTTCTGCGTTACGATATTTGCGGATGGGAACATGCGTTATCATGAAGCAGCAGAGCTGCTCGTAACAGCTTTCACTAACGTTTCGCTTTAATTGCACGCCTTAATTTCTCCAGTGTTGAGCAGCTGCGTTCGCCACTCAGGGAGACACCATGTTCCGTGAAATGGATGTAGCTTACCTCCCAGATCAACCGGCGTCTTGGGTGAAATCACGACCAGCACCGAACTTTTATCATTTCATGACGGTGGTGCCTGACTTACAAGCTGTCCTGTACACAATCTTCTTTCTCCTTTGGATATATACCTACGTTTGTCCATAGGTGGCCGAAAAACGAACAATAGCATGTTCGCTCAATTTGGACGCATTTGGTAAGAACGTCGCCATAGTTCACGTTTCCGCGTTTACCGCACGCGCGTCGGAAAGATATGATTGTCGCATTGATTCCTTGACTGCTTGTCGGCGATTATGTACCCACATCGTAGTCGCACTGTGTTGCTTATATGCGGCAGGAACCCTTCAGGCAGAAACTTTTTGATCGGGCCTTATACATTTCCAGTGTGTAACTTCTCGCCTCTGCTGTGGAAGAAAGGTCTTATAAACCTGACAGCGAGAATTCTGATAAATCGTTTTCCCATAGGATATAGATTATGTAACTGAAATATCTCATTGATCTGTTTAATTAGCCTTTGTGTAGGGATTTTGAAGTTTACTAAATGCGCTATTTCCTACAGGATTCTTAACTTCGAATGCTGGTTCAGTTAACAGCTTATCATCAATGTTCCATTGTTGCAGTAAATGTTTAACACAGTTTGGAAGTGCTAACCACTTTGTTTTTTTAGATCTTAATATTTTTCATTGAGAATAATGCACGAATTTCAGGAATTCGTGTGATATATGCTGGAGTTTTGAAGAGCATTAAAAATAGCTGCAAACATTCTATGTTAGAGGTTCCGCATTGGTAGGAATTACTTGTACGTCAGATACGGCAACAAAAATGTTGAATGACAAAAACATCCGTTCCGAATCATTTTCAAGTTTTCGCTTAAGAGACAGCTCTTCAATGATTCATTCTCACCTAACTTAACATGGACATTATCAGCGTAACACCCAACAACGTTAACTGCAGACATCTCAAACATCTCTATACGTTTTGTTAACATGTTGTACAGACTCCTAGCTTTAACTTCGTCTCCACCTATTAGAATTAGATAAAGATGTTGTGCTTTGACTTCAGAACCGTCTACATATCCCACTAACTTACACATCGATCTGACATTTCTGACATTCGAACTCTCACCTATAAGGGTGATAAACTCGTCCAAAATATTTGCGAAGAGAACAGTATTTTAACGCCTGTGCGTTTTATGCAACCCTGACTTATTGTTTGGCTGCCTCTACAACTTGTTACACTGGATTGAAAGTGAAACTGTGAGCCACATCTAACAAACTTAAACTTATATGAGCCACTGTAGCATCATTTTCCTCTTTCTCTAGTTTAAATATATGAAAACGAAAGTACTCATATATAGCAACAGCGAGGTCCTGGTATATTGACGTAAATAATATTAGTGTGTCCTGTATTCCTATGGAAATTCTTGTATCATAATTTTTTGCTGTACCTTTACAATTAAATTTAGTTTTGATAATAGTTGTATAATAATAATAATATCCATTGTCGTTCCCTGACTCTGGTTCCTAGTGTGGTTCACCAAGTCACTCCGTTTGGCTCCAAGCATTATATTGCATGCTCTGCATTTGACTTTCGTGTTAACATTACTAACTGGTCCTAACAAGTTTTTAAAAAAGTCTTCAATTAACCACCACGCAGAGAATAATTGTTTTGTAGATTTTTCCTCATCTTGCGCAAGCTCCCTTTCCTTCTTGGGTGCAGAACAGCCACCTTTTGCCCTCATTATTTAGTAGCCTTGTGCCTTTAACGTTACAATACCCAATCACACATATCCGAATCACAAAATTTGCTGTAACGAATTGATTTAACAATATTGGTTCTCAATTCGTATTTCAGTCGGCTCTTTAGTTTATAACTTTATGATTGTTTATTGATAGCTATCGGTGGAATCCTTCAGTATATGTGGTATCTTAAATGGTATCGTCTCAGATGTCACCAAATCATTCACAAGCAAATGAATATGAAAGAATGCAGATTACATTATACGTAACATACACACTACATATTAAATCTGTATTAGTTTGTATTTTACTGAAGTTTCAAAATCAACATAATACTGAATTAAATATTTATGCACTTCAGAGCGAAAATTAAACTACGTTACTGTTTTAATCTTCGAGATCCGCCACTACGCAGCAAAGGCCAAGGAGCTCCGCTACGTGCAGTGGAATTTCGGTAGAGTTGACAGCACTGTACCACAGAGTAAGAGAAAAAAATTGTTAATTCTAAAGTTTTATAATTCTATTGTGAACATAAAGTTAAAAAATAGAAACACTGAAAACGAAAACGATTTATTGTCGTTCCGAGTTGCATTCTGATACCATTCCTAGGGATACCCCAGGTTAGGACGCATGTCCAATTACCATACATATTTATCATTTGCGAGGCATAGCTGGATCGGTGGTCGATTATAAAGATATTTCAGGAGAAAAAAGGATCAAAAACTGTACATAAAATCATGAACTTAAACTGAAAGAGATACGTTGCAGCCAGGGAAGGTGTGATATGTCCCTATGTCCCGGTGCACTCATTTGTTAAGATTGGTTCTCGAGTTTCTTTTTTTTTTTCAGGATGGGGGTTTGGACAATGGGCCCCCAAGGCGAAATATCCCCTTAAAATAGCCTCAGATGAACAGGTTGGACTTTCTGCTAAGCGAAATTTGGCACTGACAGGGAGCATGCATGTCCGTACACGTAACGTCCACGGGACTGCCACTAAAACTGAGGAAGTATTTCATGAAGAATGAAAATATAATACGGACATAGTAGCCGTAACAGAAACACAGAAAAGGGCGAAGATACGGAAGAACAGAATGGTTATATCTACATCAAACACTTGGAGCCTAAAGCGCAGAGAGCCAGACGAGGGGTCTCCGTAGCTATTACGAAACATCCAAGAAAGATATAAAATCCAGGAATCAGATTGGGTAAGGGATTCTTCAGTTGCAAATTTAATTATTAAGCCATTTAGTTGTGATCATGGCAGTGTATACACCAAACGACGACACCAAGATGAATGAAACAGAAGAATTTTGTGAGGAACTAACGAGATCGCTAGACCAGATAGGCGATTGAAAAGAAATTTTAGTTGTTGGGGACTGAATGCACGTAGTGGTGGACCTCACTGTTGTTCAGCATGGGGAAAATGTGTTAAATGACTATAGGATAGACTGACAGACCCATTTCATCAATTGAAGATAATGAATGGATGGTTTAGGCCCAAGTCATTAAGCCAGTAGGCCTGTAAGAGGGAACAACCAAATCGTAAGTTAAGATCAATAATTTACTATATGATAGCAGCGCAGAAAACAAGACTGCTTGTTAAGGACAGGGCGATGAATGTGGATCAAACCATTACTTACAGGTTTCAAGAAACCAACTTTCCCTTGAAACGGAAAAAAAATGTTGTAGGTGGAGAACTGGCAAGTGTGATGTTGTCGAAGATCCAGTATATCCTGTTAAGTTTACAGCAGGATGCAGCATGGTTTCTCTATGAATTTAGACTGGCATACAAGGCAACGCATGTCAAGGATGATACTGCAGAGAATATATATTAGTCTTTCGAAGCGATGATACATTTGATGCTCTCTGAATGTCTGTGGGAAAAAACAAAATTGAGATAGAATGTAAGAATCCATGGTGGAATGAGGAAGTAGAGAAATTGGTGTTGATGTAAAAGGTGGCCTATAATAATTGCTGAGCATTCTGCTTGATGAATACAGTAAAACGTAAGGAGCTAAGCAGAAAGAAGCAGTAAGTGCCATTACTAAACCTAAACATTAGGCGAGGCAGGGAGTCGGAGAAAATATAGAAGAAAATGCAGGTGGTACTAGAGCAAGCAGAACGTGGAAGATACTGAAGGCGATGAGAGTTCAAAACAGTAATAGATTTGGATTACTATAGTGATGGTGGAGGTGTTGGTGAAGTATTAGCAAGCCCTGCTCGAGGAGAAGAGAAAGGAATTTGTATAAGGAATGTTAAACTTGACGGAAAAAGAAAAACATCCCTGTACACGAGAGATAACCTCTCAAAATGTCTGAAAGCTCTGAAGCGTATGAAAAATGGGTAATCACCTATCCGGGTAGAATAAACATAGAATTAATGAAGGCAGCTCACATAGTTGTGTATGATATCGTGGCCCAATTGGAAGTAATGGATAAAAACAATTTTTACTTCAACATAAAAGAAGGGTTGTAGATAGGACTGAGGAAATAACCGGTGCACAGGTGTAATGCCATCAGTAGACCGAATATATAGGATAGTCTTAAAAGAAAGAGTTGGGATGTAATATCTGAAGAATGGTTTTAGACCAGGGCGCTCACGTATTGACGGGAAGTAAATTGCGAGAGTAATCGAAACCCGTTTAGTTCTCATCGATTTGCAAAGGCCTGTGACACCGGACCACAAAACAACCTGTGGACAAGTGCGAAGAAGAGTGGCTTGTCAACGAGTTACATTAAATTAGTTAAAAAGTTCCATACGGTCTGTGCGAATACCGTCAAAGTAGAAAATTCTGTGTCACTGGAGTTTCCTGTTACAAAAGCGCTACGCCAATGGCGTGCTATAGCTTTGACACCATTTTTATCTGGTTAAGTCTTTATGACTACGGTTTTCCACATGACCGCGCGTGATAATAATTACAGTTTCACCTAAACCATAAAGTATAATAATTGCTGGACGAGAGGAGGCCCTTCGTAGCAAGTCTCGGGGCTGTTAGCGCAACCGGCAGCTGAAGCATTGTTGTTTGCTCAGGCAGCCACGAAGCGCAGCTGCTAATCTTGTGTGACAAGTAGACCCGCTATCAGCGTTAAGCTGGGAGCATACAGCAACGACATTTAAGCTCTGTACATTTTCTGTGATATATTCAGGAAATTTAGCATGCAAGAAAGAAAGTGGCATCGAAAGCTTTCTTTTACAATTTTTTTTTTTTAAAAAGAAGTTTGATGCAGCTCATTACAAATCCTCTACATAACATCTTCTTCTCAGAGCGGCACTTTTATACTACGTCCTCATTTATCAGTTGGATGTATTCCAATGTTTGTCTTTTCCTACAATTTTTAACGTTTACAGCTCCCTCTAGGGCCACGGAGGTTAGTCCCTGATGTCTCAACACGTGTCCTACCATCATTTTCGCTTCTTCCTGTCAGTGTTTCCCACGTGTTTCTATTTTCGTTGATTTGGCGGAGAACCGCCTTATTCCTTACCTTACCAGTTCACCTAATTTTCAACGTTCTTCTGTAGCACCATATTTCTTCTGTTCCGGTTTTACCATTGTCCATAATTCACAACTGTACACTGCTGTGCTTCTGACGCACATTCTCAGATATTTATTCCTCAGATTAAGGCGTATTTTTTATTTCAGTAGACTTCTCATAGCCAGAAAATTCCTCTTTGCCTGTGTTAGTGTGCCTTACATGTCCTCCTTGTTTCGTCCATTATTGTTATTTTGTACCCAAGGCAAAAGAATTTCATATCTTCTCCAACATTGTGATCACAGTTTTGTTGTTACGGTTCTTACTATTGTCATTTCTGCTACTTCCAGTACCTTTGTCGTTTTCCGGTTTGCTCTCAGTCCACATCCTCTACTCAATAGACTATTCATATCATTCAACAGATCTTGTAATTCTTCTTCAATTTCGCTGAGGATAGCAATGTCATTGATATCTTTTCACCCAGAATTTTAATTTTATCCTTGAGCCATTCTTCAATGTACGTCATTGATATTCGATGTATGGTTCAAATGGTTCAAATGGTTCTGAGCACTATGTGACTCAACTGCTGTGGTCATCAGTCCCCTAGAACGTAGAACTACTTAAACCTAACTAACCTAAGAACATCACACACATCCATGCCCGAGGCAGGATTCGAATCTGCGACCGTAGCAGTCGCACGGTCCCGGACTGCACGCCTAGAACCGCGAGACCTCGATGTTTGGATTGAACAGTACAGGTGAAAAACTTTATCTATGTCTTACATCCTTATTTATCCGAGAACTACGTTCTTGGGCTTCCAGTACCAATTTCCCTTTTAAACCTTGTATATATTGTATATTACCTGTCTTCCTCCTATACCTGACTCCTACCTTTCTAAGAATTTCGTCCTTATTACACCCTTCTATTGTCGACTGCACCTACTAGGTCGATAAACCCTAGGAGCATATACACATCTATATTACCGTCGCCTATTAGCGTTGATATATATTACAGTCGTCTATTAGAATTATTACGCTGAGAAAAATCAAGACACACTACTCAAAGGATATGTCGACTTGGAAACATACAGGGTATAAAGGATAGAAGTCTAGATTTCTTTTTTAACAGGTATCTTAAAATGAACACACAGAAGTGTGCTGGTTGTTTTTTCTCTACGTCGAACAGTCTTCCCACAAACACGTCACAAACATTACAACCTCGTGTTTCCTTCTCAGTCGTGTCTGCAAAACTAAGTTGATACATCTGTCATTATAGACTTGTGTCCACGCATATACATTGCGACACCTTACCTGCTGCCTGGGGGAAAAGTAAGCATTAATGGCTAGCTCTTGCTTATATACTTAGAGGTACACTGAAGCACCGAAGAAACTGGTATACGCATGCGTATTGAAAAAAAAGTGGTTCAAATACCTTTGAGAGCACCATAGGACGTAACATCTGAGGTCATCAGTCCCCTAGATCTTAGAACTACTTAAATCTAACGAACCTAAGGACATTGCACACATCCATGCCCGAGGTAGGATTCGAACCTGCGACCGTAGCGGTCACTGGCTCCAGACTGAAGCGCCTAGAACCACTCGGCCATGCGCATTGAAATAGAGAGATATGTCAACAGGCAGAATACGGCCCTTTGGACGGCAACTCCTATATAAGACAACAAGTGTTTGGCGCAATTGTTAGAACGGTTACTGCAGCTACAATCGCAAGTTATCAAGATTTCAGTGAGATTGAACGTGGTCTTATAGTCGGCACACGAACGACGGGACACAGCGTCTCCGAGGTAACGATGAAGTGGAGATTTTCCCATACCACCATTTCACGAGTGTACCGTGAATATTAGGAATCCAGTAACACATCGAATCTCCGACGTGACTGCGGCCGGAAAAAGATCCTGCAAGAAAGGGACCAACGACGACTGAAGAGACTCGGTCAACGAGACAGAAATGCAACCTTTCCGCAGATTGATGCAGATTGAAATGATGGGCCCTCAACAAGTGTCACCGTGCGAACCATTCAACGAAACATCATCGACATAGGTATTTGGAGCCGAAGGCCTACTCGTGTGCCCTTGATGACTGCACAACACAAAGCTTTACGCCTCTGCTGGGTTCGTCAACACCGACATAGGACTGTTGATGATTGGAAACAAGTTGCCTGGTCGGACGAGTCTCGTTTCAATATGTATCGAGCAGATGGACATTTACGGGTATGGAGACAACCTCATGAGTCCAGTGTTTCAGCTGGAGACTGTTCAAGCTGGCGGACGTTCTGTAATGGCGTGGGGCGCGAGCAGTTCGAGTGATATAGGACCACTGATATGTCTAGATACGAATCTGACAAGTGACAGGTACGTAAGCATCCTGTCATGTCCACTGTGCATTCCGACGGTCTTTGGCAATTACAGCAGGACAGTGCGACACCTCACTCGTCCAGAAATGCTACAGTTGGCACCAGGAACTCTCTTCTGAGTTTAAACGCTTCCGCTGGCCACCAAACTCCCAAGACATGAACATTGTTGAGCATATATGCGAGGCCTTACAACATGCTGTTCAGAAGAGGTCTCCACCCCCACGTACTCTTACGGATTTATGGGCAGCCCTGCACGATTGATGCTGTCAATTCGCTCCAACACTACTTCAGACGTTAGTTGAGCTCATGCCACGTCGTATAGCGGCACTTCTGCGTGTTCTCGGGGCCCTGCACGATATTAGGCAGTTGTACCGGTTTCTTCGGTTCTTCAATGTAGAACCCAACCTAAAAATGTGTGACTTGTCATATTTGTAATAGTTAGTCTGTAAATGATATAAATATTGATATAATCTTCTTCAGTACACTTACTATGTCTTACATCAGAAACAGTGGCTGTTATAAGGCTACTTCCGAAACATTATTCGGCGTCTAAATACGGTTACAGAAAATTATTTGATACCGGTTTTGATAAACATCCAAACCATCGGACTGTCTTTGAATAGTATGATGTTTTTGAGTCTGATTACTACAGCAAACGAAGACTTCTCTCTTTACTGAATTCTCAAACGTTACCGAGAATTTGCTTTTTTGTAATCACAGTAATTACTACATTACGGCCTACGTAATCTCCAGTATCAACATAGTTTAATCCAAAATTTTAGCTTATGTAAGAGAGTTTATTTTCCTTAAGTAGAGAGAGTGTATTGATGTGTAAAAATATCCTCTCCTTTCAGGGTTCCGTGCCTCAGTCAATAAAAATGGGATCCTTAAAGGATCGCCGTGTTGTCCGTCTTCATCTGTTAGCAAGATTTCACAGAACAAATGAAGGAAAAAATCCGAAAGTTGTTAATTTTTAATTATATAGCATTAAAAATATTATTTTGCCATAAGAAACTTACATTTCATTCTCACTCTGCGAAAATTCTCAGGAACTAGTGTAGCAATTTTCCTCTGGTTTTCAGTAATAGGTAGAGTGATTTATGAGGAAGGTCTGTTTGCATAATTTACAAGCATTTTGTATTAACTGGCCTAGATACAATGAAGTGTACTCCCTGGCCTGTGTGTAAACGATGCCTTTGCCATCTAGCGGTGATCCTTGTGAGGTCGCCTGAATTACCCAGTCACGCTTAGCATGCGTTACTTTTCAGATTAAAGTAATACCAGTAACTGATGCTGGATTGCGCTTCCCTTGTTTGGGATGAGGTACCATTATCACATAAAGTACCCGTTGAAGTATTTTGTAGAACAATTCGACATCTGCATGACAACAGCCCTATGTCCGCATACAGGGATGACAACAAACGAAGTCAACACATCTGCACTTGCCATTTAGCATAGCATGTTAATATAACTTCAAAATTAATAAAATAATGAAAAATTACAATAACAAATGCGAAATTGCACGAAACGTTAAATTTAAAACTTAAAATTACAACGCTCTTGAAAGTCTTGGAATTCCTGGGATCAGTATCTTTCCAGTATCATTATCGATAACAGGCAAAAACAGTCGAGATTGTCCATTTCTCGGATGGATGAATTACCTATATATACCGTTAACTATGTACGGAACATTTGGAAGGAGATTCTTTCTCGCGCTGTCCGTTTTTATTTAGTCTAAACTGATGCATATGATATCGTACTGAATGCAGTGAAAATGGGCAGCTAATGCAGTCACCAGTAAGAGCTTATACAAACAGATTCGTTACCCCTTCCCCTTTTTTTTAAGTGCCTTCGGACAAGCATTAACGGTGTCCAAACAATCAGTTGTAAAAATTTTACGTTTAAGTAACATATCGCGTTTTCTTCATTTTTTTTCTTTACGTTTTGCCAGCACACGTTTTAGAAAGTCAAAATAGCAAAAATCGGTTTTAAATTTCAATCGGTAAGTGTTCAGATGAGTCATCGAGATTTACTAAATTTGGAGGGAAGCCCTATTTCCTTGGTTTTTTATGAGTTATGTTCGATAATTATACCCGCGATTTGTGGGTGGTCAACGTCACCTCTTACGTGAGTCAGATGCAACATGTGGCATTAATTAAGAAGCATTATTTTTTTCATTTCAGGTAAGTCTCTGCCGCAGAATGAGAGGCAACAGGTGTTTCCAAACGGTACTCTGGTAATCAAAGAGGCGGACGAGCAGGACTCCGGGGGCTACGTCTGTGTCGCCTCGAACCCTGATGGTCTCACCTCCAGGAGCAAACTCAACGTCCAGGTTATGGGTAAGTTGTCCACAAATATACATCTCTGTACAAAAGAGAATTACCAGCGTTCAAATTCGAGAAATATCAAATTTATCAATGTGTAAACACAGTCTTTTTTCCAGAATATTGATGAACTTGTGACGGCTCTCACTGAAACTGGTACATAATTGCTTCGATGCGAGTGCTATATTTTAGACAATCATAATTAATGTAGAACCAATGAGAGAAATTTGCCTCACCGCTAATGTATGCAGTGACATTAGTACACGTTTGGTAATTACGTACATCTGGACACTTTTCTAAACATTGTTCTGCTCATCGCTGCAAGCATTGCTTCTTAGCCACAACGTTCACAATAATAACACATTTGAATTTTCGATTGTTCAAGGTAGGCTTAATAAACAAAGTTCTTAATTACTGAAGCAAAACAAAAGTTGTGACATCCAGATATTGAGTCCGACTGGGTCAAACGAAGTTCTTAAAATGTAGGTACTTTATGTACTTTCCTCCCGTTGACTGGGAACGATGGCGTCGACGGCGAGGTCATTAGTACTGGGGCACATGTTTGGGTTCGGCAGGGAAACTGACTGCGCCATTTTGAAAAGAAGCATACCAACCTAGTAATTAACTACTCTTCAGAAACTACAGAAACAGATCTGGATAGATCGACGGGGATTTATACCGAATGTGTCGAGTATCTTAACCGCTGCACCACATCGCTCTGTCCTGCGAATCGGCGCCACGTCTTTATCTAGAGAGCGTATACTATATCTGAGGACGTCTGAGTTTCGTCGTCGTTCAAATCGTCCATAATTGGCGATGAAGAAAATTTGGAAATTTGTAGTAAGGTCTTATGGGACCAAAATGCTGAGGTCATCGGGCTCAAAGCCTACACACTACCTAATCTAATTTAAACTAACTTACATTATGGACAACACACACACACACACCCAAGCACGAGGGAGGACTCGAACCCCCCCCCCCCCCCCCCCCCGACGGGAGGAGCCGCAAGCGGTGAAGTACGTCGTCCAGAGACTGGTTTAATGCGGTTCACCACTCTAGTTTTTCCTGTGTAAGACTCTTCGTCTCTGAATATTTACTGAAACCGTCATCAGATTCAGTCTGATTACTACATTCATCCCTTGGTCTCCATCTACTATTTTTATGCTCAGCTCATCCCTTGATTGCCAAATTGACGATTTCCTGACGCCTCTCAACCTATCCCTTGTTTTGCTCAAGTTGTACCATAAACTTCTTTTTGTCCATTTGGTTACAATACCTCCTTGTTAATTAGTCGATCTATCTACATAATCTTTCAAATCCGTAGGTAGCACCACTTTTCAAATTCTGTTGTCGTCTATACTGCTTACCTTCCACGTTTCACTTTCGTGCAAGGCTATACTCCAAATATTTTCAGTGACGGTTTACTAGTTGATGTCAAATAATTTTCCTTTTTCAGAAATACTTGCATGGCTGTAGCCAGTCTCCATTTTATACCCCTATATTTCGGCCTCGCTGCCCGAGTAGCAATATTCATCTATTAATTTTACTGTCTCTTTTCGAAATATATTATTTAATTCGAGTACATTCTATAAGACTTGTTTTATTTTTTGTTGATGTTCATATTGTACTCTCTTTTCAAAACGTTGCCCATTACGTTCAACTGCTCTTAGAAGTTATTTGCTGTCTCAGTGTGGTTTATGCTGCACAATTTAAAAACATTTCCGTTTCGCCCATTCTAACCTGGTCTTATTCGGAAAGATTGCATAGGTTGAAACGAAAATACCTGAGTTTACATAGAGAGCTGGCCGATCGAGTTCGGAATAGCTTCAGGGCTATAGGACGAAAAGAAAAAGTGTGATAATGAGGAAATATCTTGGTATGTTGCTCCTATGTTTTAGTCACTCAGAACGTTTCTGCTTATACTGATAACTTCTTGTCACTTTTGTCATTGACCTTTAAGTTTTCATCCATTTTCACCCAAAATGTGTGGCATATAGTATGCGGAGAATGGAGAGGACTGCGTTGGGAACAGTTACTACTTATGAGAGTGTGAGGTCGATACGATGTTATGTTATAATATGTTGTGTTAACCGGGGACCTAGAAACACCGACCGACATGAGCGAGAGGTTCTAGGCGCTTCAGTCTGGAACCGCGCGACCTCAACGGTCGCAGGCTCGAATCCTGCCTCGGGCATGGATGTGTGTGATGTCCTTAGGTTAGCTAGGTTTAAGTAGTTGTACGTTCTAGGGGACCGTTGACCTCAGGTGTTAAGTCCCATAGTGCTCAGAGCCATTCGATCGATTTGAACCTAGAAACGACCCAGACGCAAAGTCTCCGCAACAGCCGCAGTGGACCGCAACCCCACGACGACTACCGCAGTCCACTTCACCACTCCAACGCCACACACCGAATCCAGGGATATTGTGCGGTTCGGCCACCGGTGGATCCCACAAGGAACGTCTCACACCAGACGAGTGTAACCCCTATGTTTGCGTGGTAGAGTAATGGTGGTGCACGTGTACGTGGAAAACTTGTTTGGGCAGCAATCGCCGACATAGTGTAACTGAGTGGAAATAAGGGGAACCACCAAGATTCACCGAGTCAGATGGAAAACCGCCCAAAAACCATCCACTACTGGCCTGCTCACCGGAACTTGACACAAATCCGCCGGTTGGATTCTTGCCTGGGGCCGGCTCTTATTTCCGGGCGGGAAACCGTGCGTTAGAAATAGTTCAAATGGCTCTGAGAACTATGGCACTTAACATCTATGGTCATCAGTCCCCTAGAACTTAGAACTACTTGAACCTAACAAACATTAGGACATCACACAACACCTAGCCATCACGAGGCAGAGAAAATCATGACCCCGCCGGGCATCGATAAGATATACACTCCTGGAAATGGAAAAAAGAACACATTGACACCGGTGTGTCAGACCCACCGGACACTGCGAGAGGGCTGTACAAGCAATGATCACACGCACGGCACAGCGGACACACCAGGAACCGCGGTGTTGGCCGTCGAATGGCGCTAGGTGCGCAGCATTTGTGCACCGCCGCCGTCACTGTCAGCCAGTTTGCCGTGGCATACGGAGCTCCATCGCAGTCTTTAACACTGGTAGCATGCCGCGACAGCGTGGACGTGAACCTTATGTGCAGTTGACGGACTTTGAGCGAGGGCGTATAGTGGGCATGCGGGAGGCCGGGTGGACGTACCGCCGAATTGTTCAACACGTGGGGCGTGAGGTCTCCACAGTACATCGATGTTGTCGCCAGTGGTCGGCGGAAGGTGCACGTACCCGTCGACCTGGGACCGGACCGCAGCGACGCACGGATGCACGCCAAGAATGTAGGATCCTATGCAGTGCCGTAGGGGACCGCACCGCCACTTCCCAGCAAATTAGGGACACTGTTGCTCCTGGGGTATCGGCGAGGACCATTCGCAACCGTCTCCATGAAGCTGGGCTACGGTCCCGCACACCGTTAGGCCGTCTTCCGCTCACGCCCCAACATCGTGCAGCCCGCCTCCAGTGGTGTCGCGACAGGCGTGAATGGAGGGACGAATGGAGACGTGTCGTCTTCAGCGATGAGAGTCGCTTCTGCCTTGGTGCCAATGATGGTCGTATGCGTGTTTGGCGCCGTGCAGGTGAGCGCCACAATGAGGACTGCATATTACCGAGGCACACAGGGCCAACACCCGGCATCTTGGTGTGGGGAGCGATCTCCTACACTGGCCGTACACCTCTGGTGATCGTCGAGGGGACACTGAACAGTGCACGGTACATTCAAACCGTCATCGAACCCATCGTTCTACCATTCCTAGACCGGCAAGGGAACTTGCTGTTCCAACAGGACAATGCATGTCCGCATGTATCCCGTGCCACCCAATGTGCTCTAGAAAGTGTAAGTCAACTACCCTGGCCAGTAATCTCCGGATCTGTACCCCACTGAGCATGTTTGGGACTGGATGAAGCGTCGTCTCACGCGGTCTGCACGTCCAGCACGAACGCTGGTCCAACTGAGGCGCCAGGTGGAAATGGCATGGCAAGCCGTTCCACAGGACTACATCCAGCATCTCTACGATCGTCACCATGGGAGAATAGCAGCCTGAATTGCTGCGAAAGGTGGATATACACTGTACTAGTGCCGACATTGTGCATGCTCTGTTGCCTGTGTCTATGTGCCTGTGGTTCTGTCAGTGTGATCATGTGATGTATCTGACCCCAGGAATGTGTCAATAAAGTATCCCCTTCCTGGGACAATGAATTCACGGTGTTCTTATTTCGATTTCCAGGAGTGTATATGGTGCTTGTGCTTCGCTAACACCGTCCGGCGATCGCAGTGATTTTGTGTTGCCTCCACTACTTAATTATATTTATGATGTTTGCAAATATTTCATTGGTAATGTAAAATGAGGCGGCCGAAGTGGCCTTGCGGTTCTAGGCGCTACATTCTGGAGCCGAGCAACTGCTACGGTCGCAGGTTCGAGTGCTGCCTCGGGCATGGATGTGTGTGATGTCCTTAGGTTAGTTACGTTTAATTTGTTCTAAGTTCTAGGTGACTGATGACCTCCAAAGTTAAGTCGCATACTGGTCAGAGCCATTTGAACCATTTGACTGCAAACTAGTACAAACGAGCTAGTCAAGTTTGTTCTGATTTGGTTTCATCCACGGCAGCTAATTTGGTTCTCAATTCACGACGTGAATACATACCGCCAGCGAGTCTGCCGTTTCTGTCAGTAGCGCGTTATCGTACTGCCTGTTTGTTTTTGTCTCGTGATCCACGACCGACGTTTAATGATCTGTTTGGCACTTCGCCAGCATGAGTGGTTAGCATTTCTCATAGCTTCACTCACCACTGCTGGTGGTGGAATGGATTTGATCCTGCAGCTGGAGGTTATACGAATAGACTTCAGAAAGTAATCTGCAAATGTCATCCTACGCCAAAGCCATTAAGCAACAAGAGTGGCGCACTTGAAGAAGAGGGTACATATTTCAAGACTCCTGCAGACACAGTCTGCTGCAATAAAGACAACAGATACATCAACATGTGCGAACGGAATGAAGCGGAGACTGGAAACGAATTTCGAAATTGAAGAACATGGGGAAGCATGATTCTTGCAGGTATAACGTCTAAACTACCCACAGGTTCACCGTAAGGGACTGGATGTAATGGCGCGTCCGGTCGAAGTGAAATTTGACCATGGCCGCACAGAAGTGGATGATGCTGATCAGCCACCCAGTCGAGATCCTACAAATTCAATTTCCATTGTTTCGTCAAGTGGAAAGAGCCTCTCCAGGAGGGGAAGGGCTGAGAGATTTTGCAGCAATGAGGACGTTCGCACAGCGGTTGTCGAATGGCTTCTTGACCAAGCTGCAGACTTTCATCGTCAAGCTATTTAGTTGTTGGTAGAACGTTCCGCCAATTGGTAATGTAATTTGAAAATAGTTTCCTGTATCTGTCTCGCTTTGATGTGTAGTGCAGCAGCGTGCCTTAAAAATGTGCAAATTACTTTTTTCGGTCTCCTGGGATTTAACTCACGCGGCGACAACCGAGGGCTTTCCCCTGGTCATTATCACTGTGGCTCTCGTCTTGCTAACTGCAACGCTCGTTCGCTGCCCCACTGGAATCCAGGATCGGTTTACCTTAAGACTTCTTTCTTTCTTGTTGAACTAATATAAATTGTGCCAATTTATGTAGCTTCACTGAACAAACAGCTTTTCTGTACAGCAACAGCGAGCTTGTTTTTATTATGTAGACGGTCTCTCACAGCTCGTGCTCCCCCACTGCCGCTTTCTCCACCTGTGTCAACATACAATCTTGTTTTTTGTTCGGTGATTATGGTACACATGGGTCGTCCAGTCGTTCGAACATAGGCTTCTCCACATATACACGATATGTAACCTCTTCCCGACATTGTGAGTGGGTTCATATAGTCTTTCTGCCGATTTTAAACGCCCTTCGATCTTCTTGGTTGATTTGTAAATAGCGTTTACGCCGTGTTCGCGTATTATAGTGCCGACACTGTCCGTCACCGTGGGAGCGTAAGATGGAAAGGCAGTACCCGACATTTCTAGCGACGTGTCACTTCGCTCAGTGTCACGTTCCGTGTCATTTGTCATGCACCAGGTGGAATACCCTTTGCTCCTCAAAAAATAGGCCAAGTATACCGGGTGTTACAAAAAGGTACGGCCAATCTTTCAGGAAAGATTCCTCACACACAAATAAAGAAAAGATGTTAAGTGGACATGTGTCCTGAAACGCTTATTTTCCATGTTAGAGCTCATTTTAGTTTCGTCAGTATGTTCTTACACCTACGCTCACTGGAGTACGTTATCATGATTTCATGCGGGATACTCTAGCTGTGCTGCTAAAACATGTGCCTTTACAAGTACGACACAACATGTGATTTATGCACGATGGAGCTCCTGCACATTTCAGTCGAAGTGTTTGTACGCTTCTCAACAACAGATTCGGTGACCAATGGATTCGTAGAGGCGAACCAATTCCATGGCCTCCACGCTCTCCTGACCTCAACCCTCTTGACTTTCATTTATGGGGGCATTTGAAAGCTCTTGTCTGCGCAACTCCGGTACCAAACGTAAAGACTCTTCGTACTCATATTGTGGACGGCTGTGATACAATACACCATTCTCCAGGGCTGCATCAGCGCATCAGGGATTCCATGCGACGGAGGGAGGATGCATGTATCCTCGATAACGGACGACATTTTGAACATTTCCTGTAACAAAGTGTTTGAAGTCACGCTGGTACGTTCTGTTGCTGTGTGTTTCCATTCCATGATTAACGTGATTTGAAGAGAAGTAGTAAAATTGAGCTCTAACATGGAAAGTAAGCGCTTCCGGACACATGTCTACATAACATATGCTCTTTCTTTATGTGTGAGGAATGTTTCCTGAAATGTTGGCTGTAACTTTTTGTAACACTCTGTATTTCGCGTCGGAAGTGCTGCAGCTCAAATGTTCGTCGTGTGTGCTGCGAGCGTAACAGTACATTTCCAGCTCGGGTCATAATTTGAAAGTTTGTGCATTTACCGGCTGGTGTATATCGGTTTCCGATATGCACTGATGGCCAGGTTCTCACATTTCTGCGGAACCAGAATGCCTAGAAAGGGTAGCTGCTGAACCTTTCCATCCTCCATAGCCGCCGGAGTGGCCGAGCGGTTCTAGGCCCTTCAGGCAGGGACGTGTGTGATGTCCTTAGGTTCGTTAGGTTTAAGTAGTTCTAAGTTCTAGGGGACTGATGACCGCAGATGTTAAGTCCCGTAGTGCTCAGAGCCATTTGAACCATTTGAACCCACCTCCATAGTCAATACTGGCACGAGAATGTTCAGAATTCCTAAGAAGTCATCGCACTGTTCTTCCCTACGGATCCACACGACGAAGGTCTCGTCCAAGTATGTGTCCAGCACTTTTGTTGAGAGCTGAATATGGAAGCGTGGCTGCTAGCTTGAACAGTGACAACGACCTACGCTTTTTATCTTCGTGTCCGACTGTAAAATAACTAAGGTGACAAATGTCATGGGATGCCTCTTCATAGCGTACCGGACCACCATTTGACTGACTTATTGCATCATCTCGAAGTGACATAGACTCAAAAAGTCGTTGGTAGTTCCTCGCAGTAATATTGTACCATGCTGCCTGTATGATCGTGACATAGCGCATTGTCAACTACAAAAATTCCATCGCTGTTTGGGAACATGAAGTCTACGAAAGGTTGCAAACTGTCTCCAAGTAGACGACCATAACCGTTTCCAGTCAATGAACACAGCGGCCTGTTGACAATCTGGGTCTATGATTTCGTGAGGTCTCTGCGGCATACTCGAATCCTGTCATCATCTCTTACCAACTGAATTCGCGTCTCATCTGACCAGGCAACGGTTTTCCAGTAGTGTCGGGCACAAACTGCAGAGGGGTGCAAAAAAATGCATCCACTGTTTAAAAGTCCATAGATAGCAAACTAATTGACGGAGTTGTCTCATCTTTGGTAGTGTAATAGTTTGAAGTACCGACAATCGCCACACAAGCGTTGTGTAGCGTTGTTTTGTTTTGTCAGCTGACAGTCGTCAGATAGTCAGTGTTTTGTTCTTAGTAGCACCTAGTTACTCGAGTAAACATGGCTGGCGCAAGGCATACATTTGATAAAAGGAAGTCAGTTTTGAAGCGGTATTTCAAGGACGAAAACATTAATGAGGTTCAACAACAATGGCGAAAGGAGTATCAATCTGAGCCACCGACACGTTTAACGATTCATCGCACTCGAGACAAATTTGAAGCCGAAGGCTGTGTTAAAGATGTACACAAACAACGATCTGGACGACCTACAACATTAACAAGTCCAGCTAACTCCCGTCGTGTGTTACAACAACTCACTCGCTCACCACAAAAGTCTGTGAGGCAGTGTGCCCATGAAACTGGAGTGAGTCGCTCAAGCGTTCGGCGAATTTTGAAAATAGCAAATTGGAAGTGCTACGTCCCAGGACCGCTACATGCAATGAACGAGGACAACCCAGATCGTAGAATCGAGTACTGCGAGTGGTTTACTAACATGGTGCGCAACGATGAAGAGTTTGCAGAGGTGATTGTGTGGTCTGATGAGGCACAGTTCAAACTCAATGGTACAGCAGATCGCCACAATTGCATCTACTGGGCCACCACAAATCCGAACGTCCACGTAGACAAAGCCGTCAATTTGCCAGGAGTAAATGTGTGGTGTGGGTTGTCTTACTGTGGCTAGATTGGGCCATTCACCTCCGACAGCGCAATTACCGGTGAGATGTACCTTCAGTAGCTTCAGACATCCATTTTACCTGCCAGCCGAGACTTGTATGGAAACGGAAGTGTTTACTTTCAACAAGATGGTGCCCCAGCCCACTACCAAAATCGTATTAGGGCTTATCTCGAAGAAAATGTACCAGGAAGATGGATAGGCCGTAGTGGAGTATCCACCACGTTCCCCAGACCTAGCTCCTCTGGACTTTTCCCTGTGGGAACACTAAAAGCGTCGTTTATCGACAAAAGCCACGCTCATTGGATGAACTTCGAGAATCCATCGTACATTCAAGTGCAAATATCCAACTGAACACGTTACAGACAGCAGTTACAGTGCGGCAGTTCGGCGGCATCGTTTGTGTGTGGACGTTAAAGATATCACCTACAGTGAAATTTTTAAGTTGTACTTTAAGCTACACTTTCACGAAAAATGAGACCACTCCGCCGATCAGTTTGCAAGTTATGGACTTTTAAACAATGGATACATATTTTTGGACCCCTCTGTATAAATACCCAGAAGGCGTGCTACAGGCGACATCATGCTGTTAGCAAAGGCATTCACGTCGGTGGTCTGCCGCCATAGCCCATTAACGCCAAATTTCTCTGCACTGTCCTGACGGATACGTAGGTTCCACATTTATTTCTGCCGTTATTTCACGCAGTGTTTCTTGTCTCTTATCAATGCTATCGGTCGTTAAGTGAAGTCCGTCGGTCACTGCGTTGTCATTGATCAGAGGTAATGCCTGAAATTTGGTATTCTCGGCATGCTCTTGACACTGTGGAGATCAGAATATTGAATTCCCTAACGTTTTCCGATCTGGAATGGGCCATCCGTTTAGCTCCAGCAACCACTGGCCGTTGGAAGCCTGTTAATTTCCGTCTTGAAGCAATAATCCCGTCGAAAACCTTTTCACATGAATTACGTCTGCATCTACATTTATACTCCGCAAGCCACCCAACGGTGTGTGGCGGAGGGCACTTTACGTGCCACTGTCTTTACCTCCCTTTCCTGTTCCAGTCGCGTATGGTTCGCGGGAAGAACGACTGGCGGAAAGCCTCCGTGCGCGCTCGAACCTCTCTAATTTTACGTTCCTGATCTCCTCGGGAGGTATTAGTAGGGGGCAGCAATATATTCGATATCTCATCCAGGAACGCACCCTCTCGAAACCTGGACAGCAAGCTACACCGCGATGCAGAGCGCCTCTCTTTGCAGAGTCTGCCACTTGAGTTTGCTAAAGATCCCCGTAACGCTGTCTCGCTTACCAAATAACCCTGTGGCGAAACGCGCCGCTATTCTATACCTGAATTCAAATGACAGCTCAGCCAGTGAGCTGCCCTTTTATACCATGTGTACGCGGTATTCCCACAATTATATGTGTGCATGCCCCTATCCCATGACTTTTGTCACCTCAGTGTATGGAGCTAAGTAAACAGATGTGCAAAATTTTGGACTGTGTCCTGACTGAGAGAACAGCAATTATAATGAATACTTATTGTTTAATGGTAAGCTAAGAGATACTGCAAGTCCGGGATTTTAGACTATGTGTGCACCTGTTTCAGAACCACCTGAGATACATCCGTTTACGGTGAAGCCGAACTTGCAGCGCGGCATGAGGATCCACCTGACCTGCGTGGTTATCAGAGGGGACTTCCCCATCACGTTCCACTGGCTGAAGGACGGGGCGGACCTGCCGCAAGACAGCGGCATCACGGAGAAGACACTGGACGAGTACTCGAGCACTCTGGCCATTAGCCGGCTGGCATCCCACCACTCCGGTAACTACACGTGCACCGCGGCCAACGCCGTCGCCACCGCCAGGCACACAGCAGAGGTCGTCGTCAGCGGTACGTACACGAGAACACCACGATAAACAAAGTAGTCGCACCAGGAGACGTCCCGATAGTGTCGTTCAACGCCCCCTCTAGACGTGATAATGATCTGGACACGGCGAGGAAAAGAGTCCACAAATTTAGGTATCCTACGGGTTGCGGTAGATGCAAGTGGCCCGGACGAGTGGATACGTTTGGACTTGATAACAACACTCCCTGACGCACACCTCGTGTACCCCCATTGGAGCACATTTCACCGCTGGCACAGTTGTTAGCAGAGGTCAGTCCGAATGCGGCTCTAGCTGGTCGCACAGGCCACCCGATCTGTCAGTATACGATTACTTTGTATGGGAAGCCCTCAAGTCTAAGGTGTATCGTAAAAACCTCATAGTCCTCAAAAACTGCAACAACGCTATTCCCATGACCTTCCATCCGCCTTCAGTAACTTGTTAATCAGTGCCCAAAAGAGCCAAGAGATCAATGGTGGTCACTTTCAAAATTTGCTGTAGTGAGGTTAGAAGAGAGAATCCCTATCGCAACCTCCTCAGATTTAGTGGTAAGTGGGCCAATGGACAGCCCGTGAAAAACTGAGCATAGACCAAGCATAAAAGCAAGAAGTTGTACTGAACTGTGAAAAAAGAATAAAAGTAGAAACCTGGCACGTCCAAGTTCAAGACGTGGAATGTCGAGTGGTGTTGTGGTTGCGTGGTCACGATCTTGGAGTACAAAGGAGATTGGAGGTGGGGGGAGGGGGTGGGGTGAAGATTTCATGTTTAAGCCCACCTCGCGCATCCTTTTCTTTTTCTCACAAATTTATGAACTATCCGTCCGGTCCATTAATGAGTCAGTACTCCTTCTTCTTGACATACTATAAGCTGGTTTCGCATATAAGTCATGCGTCAAGAATATACCGGGTGATCAAAAAGTCAGCATAAATTTGAAAACTGAATAAATCACAGAATCATGTAGATAGAGTGGTACAAATTGACACACATGCTTGGAATGACATGTGGTGTTATTACAATCAAAAAAATAGAAACGTTCGAAAATTGTTCGACAGATGGCTCTTCATCTGATCATAATAGCAATAATTAGCACAACAAAGTAAGACAAAGCAAAGATGATGTTCTTTACAATATGTCCACCATCATTCCTCAACAATAGCTGTAGTCGAGGAATAATGTTGTGAACAGCACTGTAAAGCATGTCCGGAGTTATAGTGAGGCATTGGCGTCGGATGTTGTCTTTCAGCATCCCTAGAGATGTCAGTCGATCACGATACACTTGCGTCTTCAGGTAACCCCAAAGCCTGGGGACCTGGGAAGTCTAGCATGACGAAAGTGGAGGCTGAGCACACGATCATCACCAAACGACGCGCGCAAAAGATCTTTCACGCGTCTAGCAAATGCCTTGTTTGTTGTTGTTGTTGTTGTAATAAGCTGCGGTCGCAGGTTCAAATCCTGCCTCGGGCATGGATGTGTGTGATGTCCTTAGGTTAGTTAGGTTTAAGTAGTTCTAAGTTCTAGGGGACTTATGACCACAGATGTTGAGTCCCATAGTGCTCAGAGCCATTTAAACCATTTTTTGTTGTTGTAATGAAACCCCATGTCATTCCAAGCATGTGTGTCAATTTTTAGTTCTCTATCTACATTATTCCGTGGTTTATTAAGTTTTCAAATTTATACTGACTTTATGATCACCCTGTATTACGGCCACGAGTAAATGTGATGAATAGCGAGGCCAAGCAAGAGGCTATACAGACCACCCACAGAATTAAAAAGAACAAATAAAGGGGGGGGGGGGTGAACTATATTACAACGATGGATTTCAAGAGTTAAAACTTCTAAAACGAAACCCAAGAGGCATAACATGTGATACTTGTGTTGAACCAGTGAGAGGTACGTATGTCTGGAGGTCCCGTCGTTACACGTCGCCGTTGCAAACGGACGCAACACCACAAAACAGACACAAATTTAAATCTAGTGAACAGAGGCGTCAATGACCGGACGGATAGTTCTTAATTTGTGAAATAAAAACAAAAGTGGGACGTGAAAAAATCTGAATCTGGAGCTCCCACGTCGGAGTCCAGCACCGTGACCACATGACTACGATGTCACGATTATTCAACTTCGCTCAATGTTGCAGATATTTATACTGGACCGTTCTTTGTTTCTATTTTACTTCTTTTTCCACATTTGACTACACTTTCCTTCTGTTTCCAAGCTTGCTCTATGCTCGGTGTTTAACGGGCTGTTCAATGGGCCATGTTACCACTAAATCTGACGAGGGTGCCATAGCGAATTTCCCTTGTTAGTACTGCACTTCCTTTAGTCTGGTGTGTTCCTGTGTACGCTGGAACTCTGTTCAGCAGGTCACTTTTATCTGACTCACACGGTATATTTTGTTAAAGTGAGAATGTACTAATTACCTCTATTTATTTATTTGAGATCGTGGGGCGAGACTTGCTGTAGCTCGAGAATATTTGGCCTTCATTCGCTCTTTCGGATTCCATCCGAAAGCGAGGTGCGACCAATCACTGATAGTGAGCAGGATGCACTGTCTCGCTCTTCAGATGCTTTCCCTCACAGAGGATTACGGGTACCTCTCTCCAGTGTAATATCACAGAATAGGACATTTTGATGGCCGTGCGAGTTTTTATAGCCCTAATCCGGCTTATGCGTAACGGTTTTCCATTTCACTTTAAACGTGCACAATTCCCGTTGGTCTTATTTTATGCCATAAGCAAATCACAAAGCCAGACACTGCTTTTTGCAGGCTTGGACGTTAGTGTCAGTTGCTTTCCGCACGGCCAGCTCTAGGTGGGTCCCGTCCGCTTTAGTGAAAGAAACACAAGACCTTCTTTAATGTCCCTTCAAGCGTTGCATACAAAGAAGGATTGCAAGTAAAAAATACGTTGCTTGACAATTGTTAAGGATCAGCTGACACTACAGAAAATCTCCGAACTGCTACAGAACAACAGACAATTCGTACAGTAACTGCAGCGAATCTAGTGCGCGAACGCTCTTTATGCATTTAACAGTTCATGAAGTACGATGATTGGTAAAAATGAAAATGATCGTATGGCTTCAGTGGCCCGGAGTACAAGACTTATTGAGTGCGGCGCCACATTGGGCGACTTGTGCGTCGACAATGACGATGAAATAACGATGAAATAACTGCCACCTACATCCTTGTGAATCTGCTTAGCGTATTCATCCCTTGGGCTCTCTCTCCAATTTTTCCCTCCACGCTACCCTGCAGCATTAAATTGATGCACCGCGCGATGTAGCCGCGTGGTCTCGGGCGCCTTGTCACAGTCCAGGCGGTTGCCTTCGTAGGAGGTTTGAGTCCTCCCTCGGGCATGGGTGTGTGTGATGTCCTTAGCGTAAGTTGGTTTAAATTAAATTAAATACTGTGTAAGTTAAGGGACCGATGACCTCATCAGTTTGGCTCCATAAGATCTTACCACCAATTTCCAAAATCTACTAAATTGGTGATCCCTTGATGCCTTAGAACATGACCTACCAACCTTTCTCTTCCTCTAGTCAAGTTGTGCCACAAATTCCTCTTCTCCCCAATTCTGTTCAGTACCTCCTCATTAGTTAAGTCATTTGTCCATCTAATTTTCAGCATTCTTTTGTAGCACCACATTTTGGAAGCTTCTATTCTCTTCTTGTCTACATTGTTTATCGTCCATGTTTCACTTCCATACATGGCTACACTCCATACAAATACTTTCAGATACGACTTCCTGATGCTTAAATCTATACTTGATGTTAACAAATTTCTCTTCTTCAGAAATGATTTCCTTGTCTCATTTCTTAATCTAGTTCCCTCAGCATCACCCGACTTAATTCGACTACATTCCATTATTCTCGTTTTGCTTTTGTTGCTGTTCACCTTATACCCTCCTTTCAAGACACTGTTTTTAGGCGGTTTCCCGCATACAGATAGGTAAATAACGGGCTGGTGCCTAGATACTCTCACTCAAAAAAAAAAATGGTCACCAGTCCACTAGAACTTAGAACTACTTAAACCTAACCTAAGGACATCACACAACACCCAGCCATAACGAGGTAGAGAAAATCCCTGACCCCGCCGGGATTCGAACCCGGGAACCCGGGCGTGGGAAGCGATAACGCTACCGCACGAGCACGAGATGCAGGTGATCCTCTCTCAGATACACGCTATGCAATTATTTACATCACGTTAACACACATGAACATGCGATTTACTCTAGGGCCAGACAGATGAGTAACACAAATTTCATCCCGTGGAGAGTGTTGGTGACAGAAAGAGTATCCAGCCACCGTTCTGCCACTGTCTTTGCTACAACCAATACAACAATGAGGACCCTGTAGAGTCACGGGAGCCACACAAGAAAGAACAGAAGAAGAACCATTTTTGTATAATCTTGTAGTTACTGTATCTACAGTTTCTCATTTCACCAAAAGAGACAAAGAAATAGTAAAGACCAACAAAAAAAATGGTTCAAATGGCTCTGAGCACTATGGGACTTAACATCTTTGGTCATCAGTCCCCTAGAACTTAGAACTACTTAAACCTAACTAACCTAAGGACATCATACACATCCATGCCCGAGGCAGGATTCGAACCTGCGATCGTAGCAGTCCCGCGGTTCCGGACTACAGCGCCTAGAACCGCATGACCATCGCGGCCGGCTAAAGACCAACAATATTGATCACTAATGTATAATGTTAGACCAGGTTTGGGGCAGAGTCACACGTGTGTTGTGAAACCGGTTGGGAATTTACTCAGTTCAAAAGTTGCCGTTATGTTGAAATCACACAGCTCGCATCAGAATGTCAGACAATCGGTTCTGTTCGCGAGACGCTATGAAATTTGTCCGTACCTGACATTTTATTAGAGGACAATGTAGCTCTGCAACCAGAATGATCTATCCACCTCAATGGAGATCTTAAATGTCAACTTACCGAGAACTACTTGCACCCTCTTCATCAAACTTAAACCTCAATAAAGACATTGCTACCTAAAGGAAAGTTTAAGACAGTTTTCATTAACTGACAAATGCTGCAGTGTTTACTCATGGAAGCTTACAAACTGTGATAGAAGTCACTTTTGCTCCTGAGAATCGATTGTAGGAACTTCGCGGCTCATTTGGGTCTAATACAATACTGATACAACTAAAGTGTCGACCTTTTCTGCCTCTCTGTTCCTAAATATATAAAAAAATTGTTGTGTTTTGTGTGCAACCTGAGAAAATTGTCAAAAGTTTTCTGTTTCTTTAATATTGTTTATTGACTTGATGAAGCATGTTTGGCTTTAATGCAGAAAATTGGATGTTACGCTTTATACGTAAGATGTATAAAAATGGATTTACAGCACTATAATGGTTCTTAATATGTGGTGGTATTGAAATATAGCACAACCACTGGAAAGATCTGGAAGGTAATCCTTCTGCAGTATGTAATGTTTGTATATTCGTGAGAAATCTGTTTCACTATACTTTTGTGATGCAAACATTTGCCGCTACGAGATGTATATCTGGTTTCGGGCATTCTTTGTACAGTTCTGTGTAACTTTCCTTACTAGAAATGTAAATGATATGTCAGTTGCGTTTCTGAATCTGTGCATTTCTGGTTAGTGTACACGAGAAGGCGGAGGATAGGGGTCAGTTTAAGTGGGACACCTGCCCCCTCTTGGAATATAAGGGTAGAATTATTAATTCAATAAAGAAAACGAAAAGAACTAAAGCGTTTGGCATGTTTTTTGGCTCTATGAAAACATGTTGCAAATTAAGTTGTCTGATAAGATAAGGAACGAGGAGATTCTGTGCAGAACTTGCAAAGTCTCTGAAAGGCGTTGACAAGACGAAGGGATAGGATCATAGAATATGTGTTAAGACGTCAGAGAGTAACTTCCGTGATCCTAGAGAGAGCTATAGAAGGGAGGAGAAGACGGAGGGTGGAATGTATCCTCCATATAACTGATGATGTAGGTGGTAGGCAGCTAGTCAGAAATGAAGAGATCGGTAAAGAGAGGAATTCGTGGCGGGCCGCATGAAGTTAGAATACTGATGATTCAAAATGAGGCTGATTGACTGTCTTTGATCCTAAAAAACTGTTCATTGCGCGTTGCCCATGACAATTGGAAATAATGTGTATATGACAATAACCATATCGTCATTGGTTGGTTATGACGATATTCAAGGGAAACTATGTCATTTCCCTCGTCTGGCAAAGGTTCGTCGGTATCCAGCAGTCATAGGGTATGCGATTCCTTTACAGAATCGTGCCGAAACAGAGATGCCCCTCATTCCTCTGTTACTTCCTTTTACAGCACCAATCAAGCCAGCCAGATCCGAGGTTCACACGTCACTTCTCTCCTCCATCACCAGCACAACATAAAATTGCCTCTAGAGCAACATATCTGAGCGACACAGTGTGATATGCTCCACATGCAAACAAGATGTGTGACAATTTGCTGCAAACACAATGAAAAATTTCAAACAGCGTTTGATGCAGCTCTCCATGCTACTTTATCCTGTGCAAGATTCTTCATCTCCCAGTACCTACTGCAACCTACATCCTTCTGAATCTGCTTAGTATATTCATCTCTTGGTCTCTCTCTACGATTTTTACCCTCCACGCTGCCCTCCAATACTAAATTGGTGATCCCTTGATGCCTCAGAACACGTCCTACCAACCGATCCCTTCTTCTGGTCAAGTTGTGCCACAAACTTCTCTTCTCCCCAATCCTATTCAATACTTCCTCATTAGTTATGTGATCTACCCATCTAATCTTCAGCATTCTTTTGTAGCACCACATTTCGAAACTTCTATTCTCTTCTTGTCCAAACTATTTATCGCCCACGTTTCACTTCCATACATGGCTACACTCCATACAAATACTTTCAGAAATACTCGTTGTGTAAATCAGAATACTACAGTCAAATATACAAACTATGTGAATTACAGTACTCGACAACTTCTCTAATTGTATGCAATGTAACACATTGCAAAATGTAGTCATAGAGCTATGAGTCATCTGTATTGTCAATTTCGAGGTTGTGTTTGGGAGGTATCCCAAATTCATTTAGCTCTGGGCTTCTCTTTCCCCAAATAGCTAGAATGTTTCTCAAACATAACAAAATTGGACGAATTTTATTTCAGACAGTATTAAAAACAGAAGTTATACAACTAAGATAAAATACCGATTAACCTAATGAATGTTACATTTTGTAACAGAGGAGTTAATGATATCAACATAATTATAAAATCACTTTTTCTGGTTCATATCCATTTCCTCGACACACAAAAGTTTTAATCGAAGATTTTTTTGCTGGTTATGCTTGCAGGATTTCATTCTTTTGTCAATATATGTGGCTGCGTAATGTTATTGACATACAGGGTGCCACTAAATTCTATTTACAGACTTCTAGGACAGATTGTTTACACCGAAACATGAAAAAAGCCCATTAAATATGTGCTGTAATATGCTCCCCTTAAGACCTATGAGTACTTGTTCAATAGAAGAGATTTTTTTCACAGTAGCGAAGATGAGCAAATGCTCATAGCTCTTGAAGTATGCATTGTAGAACCAATGATTCCTAGAGTTTTTTTTCTTATTTTAATCCATACTACCTCCTCCCAAAATGTGCAAAGCAAAAAGCTTTCAGTAGAAGAGATGTGTTTCATAGTTTTTAATATTAACAAGGGCTCATAGTTCTTAAGGTACGCATTTTAGAGCTCATATTTACTTGAATGTCTTTTTCTTCTCTTTTAGTGTAACAAGTCTGTCCTCGAAGTGTGTAAAAGGAATTTAATAACACGCTGTGTGAACAGATGTGTCATGTCAGTATATTCTAAGTTCACTCTATAACTCGTTGGATACGCTTGATCGACTCTATGTAGATATTATCTCGGCTTAGTCATTCACAAATGGTAATATTCTTAGCATATTCATAAAATACAATGCAGTACTTTTTATACATTGTGAAATATATAGTAATATGTTGTAACTTGGGCTACTGCGTCTTTTACTACGGTACGTTTTGTGTAACTATTATCAAATTTAGTCATTAGGGCTTGAAACGTCTTCTGATTCACCGATAATAAAAAGTGGAAGTTTTACGAACTTGCCTCCTCTTCGATAAATTTAGGTTGACACCCATTGGCTTTTACTGCACTCGACATAATATAGAAAACATTGTTATACAACATTACGATACTTCATGAAATCATCGTCATTTAGTAATAAGTTTTGTTCTTTATAGTTAGCTTTAAATAAACGTTTATCAGCAGAACGGAGCCTAAGGGCTTGCATTTGTCTGAACATCTGTGAAACTGTTTTATGGTACAGAGAGATTTGTACCTACATTTTCATTTTCGCATACTGGCGTCAAAACTGCAATTTATGCAACTTCAGTTAATGTTTAAGTATCTCGTATAATGAGATTAATGTGCTTATACCCTACTCAGTGGCATTTCATTGTGAATCTTCTATTGTTATTTGTATACAGTTAGTTTTAGTTTGCATAGAGGAAAATTTAATCAGGCTGCTAAGTTCTTCGAGATGTTCAGTCGTAGAAAATGCAGATGTGTGTTTGTTATGTAGTGCCACCTTCGTGGAAAACTGAACCCCAGGATGCAGAGGTAGTAGAAGGCGAGAACCTGACCATTCCATGCTCCGCTTCCGGTACTCCAACACCGAAGATATCGTGGAAGAGACGGGACGCAGAGAGTTCAGCCCCAGGAACCGAGGAAATGCATACGTCCGTCAACTATGGGTGAGCAACAAGTATTTCAAAACATAATGGAAATATAAAACAGAATTGTCTTCAAGAGCAACGCACTACCTGTCTAGCCTTTTTCTATGTCGTTTTAGCAACGGAGCACGCCTGACTCTCGTGTTGCTATTAGTGTCAGTAAATCTCATTGCTTTGTGTCCAAGAAAGGGTTTAAAAAACAAATTTAATTTCGAAACCGTTTCACAAAACGTATGATCTTATATTTATCACACATAACCCTGTTTTCATAAAATTACTCACTTGAAAGGATGCTTATGGCTAGCGTTCGGTAGGCACGTAGATTATGATAGACGGAGACATTGCTAGATTCGGAAAAAAGGTTTTTGGGAAGGCACGAACAATATGTATCGGGAGGTTCGGGCTGAGATTTGTAATGATTATCACTGAGCGTCTATTCAAGGGGCTTCACATGAGAAAACCCTGTAGTTACTACAGCTGCTCTTGAGAAATTAATACGAAGATAATTATGAATGGTTTATTTGAGTTCGGTAACCACGATTCAATATTGATGTATAAACTGGAATAAAATACATAGATGATTGTGGTGAAAGCATTTAAACAGAAACGGGGATTAAGTGCGCCAGCTGTCAGGAATTAGCTGCAAATACATTAGAATAATTTTATGCGTACAGTAATTACGTTGATTGGGGGCGACAGTTATATAAATGCTACATTTTAATTACTGTTACCAGGTTTGAGGTTAACATTACTCATTGGGATAGCGCAATGTGTAATAAATATTAATAAGAGGTGGATCTGCAATAAAAATTATCTACTATCTAATAAAATATTCATTTTATGAATCGTTCTCTCTTATAATTTATGTGTTTGGTTCACACGATAGGCCCCTGAGATACGTCGAGTGCTACCATCCCTCTCCTTCAAACGGTGTGTGTGTGTGTTTGTGTGTGTGTGTGTGTGTGTGTGTGTGTGTGTGTGTGTGTGTGTGTGTGTGTGTGTTTGTGTTTTATAGACACCAATACTCACATTACGTTCTGTGAAGGAACCAGAAGAGAAAGAGAAACGAAGTTAAACTTGACGAGTTTAATAAATGTACTTTCAAACGTACTAAAAACTCGCCAGCATGAGCGCAGTTATCTGTATGATGTTGCACATCCTTTGACGTCGATGAAGAGGCTGCATCTCTCAGAAGGATCTCATAGACCCACTGTGTCCTCTTCTGAGGCCACCTCTCGCACACATCAGCTTGAGTTATCCTTGATATCCTCCGACGGGGCTTGTCTTGCACGTTTTCTGTCTGAGACAGATATGGGGACCTTGCTAGCCGCTGAAGTATCTTAACAACTCTCAGTCATTTCGTACAGCCGGGTGCATTGTGTGGACCAGAGCCGCCATGTTGAAAACTTCAGAAAGATACTGTCGCACTGGAGGCAACACATGAGGACGCGTGATGCCCGAGACGCACAGCTCTTTTCTCAGAAGTACCGCAGTGACTACCAGCCGTGACGTGAAGTCACAGCCGATAAGTCCGCTCACAGAGACATCATGAGTAACGCCACTGTGCCTCTCCAAAACCATCGAATAATGGGATGTAGTGGGAGCCGGGCGCTGCGGTCGAGTCGTTCTAGGCGCTTTAGTCCGGAACTGCGCTGCTGCTACGGTCGCAGGTTCAAATCCTGCATGGGGCATGGATGTGTGTGATGTCTTTAGGTTAGTTAGGTTCAAGTAGTTCTAAGTCGAAGGGACTGATGACCTCAGATGTTAAGTCCCGTAGTGCTTAGAGCCATTTGAATTTGAGATGCAGTGGACTACCACGATTCATCGCTGAACACCATGCGATGTCATTCGTCAGCTGCCCATGCTTCCCCGTCACATCCCCACTCCCTGCACAGCCCTTTGTGGTGTGTTGTTGTTGGCAGCCTACTCATCGGGCGGTAATACCGTTGTGTGACTCCTGCTAGTCTTCGACAACTGGTGTGGGATTACACAGAATATTGCAGGAAGTCCATTACCTGTTTTCGGATGGCGACTCAAATGTGTTTACGATGCGTTTGGTGCATGTCATAGCGGTCTTCGCTTGCGGTGTGCAGAAGTTCCCCTCTGGGCCCTTGGCGAAGGTTATACCTTCCCTCAGGTTCTCACACAGTCCAGAGTCGCCCCTGTCACATGTTAACGCCCGATAAATCTGAACGCTGCACAATTCGACAGCCGGCCAAATAGAGAGTCACAGTGAAGCCCCGTTCAAGCTCTGCCAGCTGCTGGTAAAACTGTCTCACACGAGGAATACTGGCTATCTTCGTTTCGTTCACTGTGGTCACTCAACACCCGATGCAGTTCACACAGTATGTCTCACCAAACTTGGTTACAGCACTAAACATGAACAAAATGGGTCAAATGGTTCTAAACACTATGTAACTTAACATCTGAGGTCATCAGTCCCCTAGACGTGCAACTTCTTAAACCTAACTAACCTAAAGACATCATAAACAACCATGCCTGAGGCTGGATTCGAACCTGCGACAGTAGCAGCAGCGCGGTTCCAGACTGAAGCGCCTAGAAACACAAACATCAAACAACTAATGAATTTTGATGATTGCTCTGTCATAGAGAACCGCAGTTCCATTCATTTCCATATCCATCAATGGTGTGTACGCGTGTAACATTGATATCCGACAGTTTCTTCTGAGCACATCGCTTGTTTCGTCAGGAAGTGTATTTTCAGTTAAAAAGTGTCACCAGCGGCCACATTTTGAAGAAGTACGTACACCTGAGAGTAATTATAAAAATGTAGTTGTTTATTTGGCTTACAACAGCACAAGCTTCAAATCATTCGGTAGTGAAGTGAATACGAAGTCAAGAGGTTAGGGCTTAACATTCCACCGACGGCCGGAGCGTCAGATAAATATGAAGAATCAACCAGCCATACTTTCCAAAGTTTGAGAATTATTAACAGAAGGTTATTTAAGAATTGTAACTGTCTTTTAACACGGCGAAAGCTGTACGGTAATGCTAATTTGTAATATCAGCACAGGAGACGACTTAAATGGACATTTAGATAAGCCCCCAAAGAACATACAATGTAAACACCTAGGCTCAAACACCTCTGGTATTAGCTGATGTTACCATTTGGAAAGAGGTTATTTGCTGCTATGTAAGAGTTTATTTAATAACGACATGTCTGCATTTACTTTGCCTACAGATAAAGGAAATGCCAGCTGTCGTTAACAGCGAAGAATACCACCTGAAGGTGCTGCACTTATTATAAGATGACGCATATCAGAAGGTTAGTCGCGATCGACACACACCATCGTCAGAAAGACAAGCAAATTAACAAAGCACTCTGATACGCTAGAAGAAGCGATGACGAAATTAATGCCATGTGTCGCCCCCCAGGCTTTGTATACTGCCGAGGAAACACGAGGAAGATGTTTCTCTGAGGCGTATGGTTACTACAATCAGTTTTTTCATCTACAGATTGTCAAAACAACTGGCAGCCTTATTGGCACCCAAACTGGTACACTGTCAACATCATGTTGTTTACTCGCAATCATCCGTTGAGACCCTAAGCAAAATAAAAATAGGCAAAAATTGATATTACGGTCAGTCTGGACATTGTGTCACTTTTTACAAGTGTGCCAGTACAAGAAACGCAGGATTTTGGCCCAACATTTTCCACTTGAGATCGTCATGCTGTTCCATCATGACTTAACGACAACTTGCTTCCTGTAGAATATTACGACAGCGTTGCCATGAGATCCTCACTGTCTCCAGCCATCGCGAACTTCTTCATGGAGCAGTTTTAGGATCAGGTTCTGAACTCCGCGAGGTTGCGTCCATCATGATCCCTACACGTTGACCACACCTTCCTCATATGGCCTCATAGTGAAAATGAACTGCGACAATTCACCGAAAACGTGAACGAAGTCTGTTACAATATTAAATATACTGTCGAGATTGAAAACGATGGCAAGCTTACGTTTTTGGGTGTTTTAGTGGAGCGGAAGGCAGGTCATTCAGCGTACAGGAAATCTACTTACACTAATCGGTACTTAAACACCAATAGTTATACCACCCTATACACTGCATAGCAGTCAGAAACTCATTGGTACAGAGGACAAAGATTATTTCTTATGATGACCATACAGAGTATGAATTTCAACATTTGAAACGCTTTTTCGGGGAAAATAGTAACACCAAACAAAGCTTTCAGGTGTAACTGACGTAAGATGCAGAACAGGCCAAGCCGGCTGCATTCTTTCCATATTCTGGACCAACAACTAGCAAGACAGGGTACGTGCTGAAAATAAATTGACTGAGACTAGTGTTTCAAAATGTTCAAATGTGTGTGAATTCCTAAGGGACGAAACTGCTGAGATCATGGGTCCCTAGACTTACACACTGCATAACTAACTTAAACTAACTCACACTAAGAACAACACACACCTTCATACCCGAGGGAGGACTCAAACATCAGGTGGGAGAGGCCGCGCAATCCGTACATGGCGCCTGTAACCGCGCGGCCACTAACGCGGCACAAGTGTTTCAACCCGCCTCCAACGTAGGAGGAAACTGGATAATTTTTTTTATTACGTCCGTCTCAGTTGCATTGATTTTAAAGTCAGCTGTAGTGGTTACCGGTTTTGACCTGACACGCCCATTCTCAAACCACACATCTAAAATTACGGAGTACATGCTTTACATAATGCTTACAGGCAGTATGTGCGTCCATATTACAGGTACACCTCGCCATACCTTGCCAGTAACCGTAATTATTCATGCAATATGGTGCCAATAGGTACGAACAGCTTCTGTATAGCAAAGCATACAGTGGGCTACAAGAACACTTATTTATCTTAGCATATGTGTCTGTTGAAACTGACTGACAAAACCAAACTAACAAATATCACCAACAGTAGTCAGCAGTACACCATTGTGGGTGTCCCCCTCACACCTACGCACCTGCGCATACGACTGCCTATTAGTTTTGTATGGTGCTGATAAGATATTTAAAAGGTAAGGAGATACCATTTTTACATTATAGCAAATGTTGACAATTTTGGTTTACAAAATAATGTAACATCTAAATGAAAATATCAGTTTTACATTGCAGGAAATGTTTACCTCCTTTCCTTTTCTTTCTTTTACAATATAATGTAATGTCCAAACGGAACATACAACGACAGGAGGCGACGATTTAACGCGCCGCCGTGTGTATAACCCTGTATTTTTATGGAAGGGTATAGTACTAAGCATTGCTACCTTGCATACCGCGTGTTATAGCCAAAAATATAAAATCTGCTGTTCATAATTGTCAGTCAGCCACATGCTGTCTAGAAATTAAATAACGCTAAAGAAATAAAAAAAGTTGCAGCTTTACGAATCACATTATAAGTGTGACATTTTGTACCAAACCAACAGTAATGCATTAAGTAAACATTACACTGCACCGTACCGAGCACAACCAATAATAATTCATGGTGCGAAGGCCGCATTTAAATCGAAACAATATATGCGCATTGATTTTATTTGCATAATGATCCTTATATGAAGTCTTCACTGGTTGTCAGCCGAGTAGCATCGTCGTCTCGTAGCAACGTTTCGATGGAATGCGTCTCCATCGTCTTCAGGCGAAGTGTCGGGATAACGCTGCTGCTCTCATCTTTTACTTTCCCTCTTTGGGGAAGTGTGCGGGTGGAGTTTGTAGCCTTTCGGCTTTTACTCCCCTGTGTAAGTGTGTGTGTGTGATTATATCTGTAGTTTTCTTGGTGTCTGTGAAATGTAATGATTGTTCTGTTTGTGTCTGGTATTATACTGGAAGGAGCAGGATTAGGGATTGGATATTGGGATTTTCTCTTCGACTTAATAGTCGAAGATCGTCATGGGGCGCTTGTGCTTGTCGCGGGCCATGTCATACCGACCTAGGGAGTGGATGAGGGCGTTTCCTGATCTGGAAGAAACCTCATAGAAGGCCCTTGCCAGATCTTGGAAACCCTCTCTCAGGAGTGGGATTTCAGCTGTGGCGTCAGATCATCTATGGGAAATCCAAGAGGTAAATGCAATGCCCTCCTTGAGGGCGCGGTTCTGCAGCCTCTGGAGTTTGTCCATGTGCTGCTTTGCCGCATATCCTCAGACAGGGCACGCATATTCCACTACTGGCAGGATTAGGGCCTGGTACACATTTACTCCTACTGGGCAGGGAAGGGAGGTGGTTGAGTTCAGGATTGGGTATAGGATGGACATTCTGGAGCAGACCTTCCTGTGGATCTCTTCTGTGTGGGGTTTCCACGAAAGACGTCAAGGTACTTGGTGGTACTGCGCCAGTGGAGTTAGGTTCCATTTAAGTGAAGGTGGAGGCGGGGACGTTGAGGAGGTTCGCGCCTTCCGAGCCTGCGGGTAATCAGCATAGCCTGCGTCTTTTCAGAGTTGATGGTGATACGCCAGCGACGGGCCCAAGTTTCTGTGTCATCTAAAATCCTTTGTATCCTACGGATGACCAGGTCCTTGTTCGCATTTCTCGTGCAGCAGGCTGTGTAGTCTGCGTACTGTGCAGTGTGCACCAGGGGGGCCGTTGGTGTGTCCGCAGTGTACCGACTGTACAAAACGGGCCCCAGGATCGATCCCCGTGGCACCCCAGCAGGTATACGCCTTTTGGTGGAGATGGCAGTTTCTACTTTGAAGGAGAAAGTTCTATTCGTGAGATAGCTTTTGATCAGCTTAACTATACTCCTGGAAAACCCTTTTGTGAACAACTTGTAGAGTAGCCCTCTATGCCATACTGAGTCAAAGGCTTTGGCTACGTCTAGCAGCACTATCCCGCAGTAGCCTCTGTGGTTGAAGCCCAATGTGGCTGCTTCCACCACTCTCATGACCTGCTGTGGGGGAGAGTGGTTCTGCCGGAACCCGAATCGGAAATCCGGCAGAAGATGCTCTCTGGTAATATGTTCTTTTATGGGTCTTAGCAGAAGGGTCTCGTAGATCTTCCTGAGAGATGGCAAGATGCTAACTCGGCCTGTAGTACTGCGGGAATAGAGGGTCTTTCCCTGGTTTGTGTACTGCGACCAGTTCCGTATATTTCCAGCAAGCTGGGAACTCCAGGGATCGAGTAATCTCACTGAAGACGTTCGCGATGTGTGTGATCGCTGTGGGTGGGCTATTTTTGACTAACTGATTGGTGACACTGTCGTGTCCTGGCGCATTTTTTGTAGGGAGGGACTTAATTACGCTTGCCACGTCCTCTGGTGCACAAAGTATGGGTTCATCCTCTTGGTCCTCCTTAGCATTGAGGAAGACAGCCAGTTGGCGACTGACTACCTCTTCATGCTCTTCATCCTGTCGCTTGAAACTGCTTCTCGAAGGACTCGGCGTGCAGTGCCGGCATGCTAGCTAGTCTTTTTTTGAACCGTTTGGTTGCTTGCCATAGTTATGATGGTCTACTTTGAGAGCTGTGAGGCGCTTTTTCCATTGTTGGTTTCTGTGCTCATTGAGCGCTACCTTCAGTTCTCTCTGTAGAAGATGGAGCAACCTCCTGGTGGCCTGATTTCTGGTGATCATCCACTCTTTTGCCACTCTGTTCTTGTGTTGAATTTGAGCTAGCAAGTGTTCCGGGAGCTGTATTTGCGGCAGTGGGCCATCCCTTTATGGAGGGGTGGCCTCTTCCGGTGCCTGGCATATGGTGCCGGTTAAGTCTTGTAGCGCTTGTTCTACTGTCTCGGCAGTAGGTGGCGATGCACGAGCGATATCAGAGGCGACAGTTTCTTGGTATCGCTCCCAATCTGTACGTTTGTATGACGTCTGGTACCGTGGGAGTGTTACCCATTCTCCCACATCGATCTCTAGAATCACTGGGTTGTGGTCCGAGGATATTCTGTTGATTGTCCTTGCGGCCACAAACCTTGCGATCCTCTAGTGAGAGCTATGTCTAACACTTAGGGCCTGCCTCCATTTTTTGGAAAATATGTGGGCTCGACTGGACCACATGTTTCGAAGCGGTGGGTGCGCGCTAGTCGTTGCAGTTTGGCGCCTGCTCTGGAGGTTACTCTAGAATTCCAGTCTGGATGTTTGGCATTGAAGTCCCTATTATGAGTTTGCCTTCAGTTTGCCCTAGAGCAACTATGTCTCCTTCACCTATCTGGTCTTGTGGGGGTCGGTAAATTGCAACAATTGCTAGGGGTCCGGTGGCAGAGGTTACTTCCACCGCCACTGCTTCGATTTTGTTGGTAGCTGGTAAGAATACCTGGTGATGGTGGATAGCTCTTTTTATGTATATGGCCATTCCTCTGCCTTGGGTTGGCCTGTATTTACGGTAGCTAACGTAGTTGGGGAATGTCACTTTTATTCCCGGTTTTAGGTGGGTTTCAACCATCATGCATGTGTCGATGGAGAACTCCTTCATGAGTTCTCTAAACTCGACCTCTTGATTATCAATGTCGTCTGCATTAATGATGCACATTGTCAGACCTGAGATGTTTGGTCGCCTATCCATGATGGGGTTTTGAAACTACTGAGGAAATCGCAGAGGGGAGCGACTGCTCGACGGCTACCTGAAGGGCAACGAGGATCTGTGTGTTCTGTCTCTGGGCCTCCCTGAATTCCTTCATCATTTCCATGACGAGGTTCATGGTGTGCACCATAATGCCTAACACCTGATCTGAGGGTGTGAGCTCTGTGGGGGGTTCCCTAGAGCTTTCTCTGTAATGGTGTACCTGGTCGTTGTTGTGTGTTTCCCGGTTTTGTTCTTGTGATGGTGTCTGGTGTTGTGGTGATGTGGCTCTGTTTCCAAGGCTTCTTGGAGGAAAAACCACTTCCGCATATGTTGCCCTCGGTGTGTCCGGTCCTGGTTTTACCCAGGCCTTGTCCATGTGTGTTGTTGTGTTTTGTTTCCTTGTGTGTCTGGTTGTGTTGATGGTGTTTTGTGTGCGAGTGTGGGGGGCGGCCTTTGCGCACTTTGCCTACTGTGTGTGTCATTTGTGTACCTCACAACCTCGGTAACCCGCTGTGTGGTTTTTGCCACACAGCGCAAACCTTATTTGTGGGTCTGTGTGTTTTAGTGTACATGTCCTTGTGTCGGTGGTCCTGGCGCACTTTCTGCATCTTTCTGGCATGGTGCAGTAGGCGGCGATGTGGTACAGGCCCTGACACCTGAAGCACTGCACCATCTTGTTTTTGCGGCGCAGTGGTTCAGTGATCACAGGGACAGCCAGGATCATCTTTATTTCCCTTTTGTTTTGTGGGATATCGGGCATTGTGACCTGCTATAGGGGCCATTTGCTTCCTATGTTTCGTATGTTGCCCATCTGCTGGACCGCTTTGACGACGTACCCCTGGGCAGTCAAGTCTGTTTTGATCGCCCGGGGGGGGGGGGGGGGGGAGGGGGGACAGTCGTCTCGGGAGGTCTCTGGTCACAATGATCTTATTTCTTGTCTTTATTGTGGGGAATGTGTAGTGGGGTATGTTTTTGTTGTTAAGAAGTGTTTTGATTGTGGTGTAGTGTTCAAGTGTGCATACTCTGATTTTGATTTTATCCCCACCAGTAGGTTTTGCCTGAAAACATCGTCCCCTCATATCTGTTTTTAGCATCTCGAAAAGCTCCTTATAGTTCTGGGTAAACTCTGCGACAATCGGAGATGGTGGGTGACATGGTTTTGTGTTTGTGTTGTGTCATGTGATGTCTCTGGCTCATCAGCCACCGCCTGGAACGTGTTCGGGATGGGTTCTACTCCCCGAGCCGCCGGAAGCCTCGGATGGCGAAAGTTTCCTTCGCCAGCATGAAACCATCCGAGTCCTGCCCGGTTACGTGATTCCCTTTCAGTGCAGTTGTTTCCTGATCCTCTCCCAGTGCAACGACAGGTGCTGTCACGGACGCAGGTTCCTCACAGGGTGATTTATTGGTTGGGGTGGGGGTGGTGGAGTTCTTCTTTCCCTTGGAGTGCTCCTCCTTGCTGTCCTTTATTGCACGCCGCTGTTCGGATGTGGTGGACTTGTGTGTTTGGGGGGGGGGGGGGAGAGGGGAGGGATGATTTAAGGTATTTGGAACGTATGGGAGGCTGAGACAAGGGGGTGGGTTTGGGGAGGATTTTGATCGGCAGACGGGTCGTCTGCTTGCCTTTATTTAGGGATGCAATATAGTCTGGGAGGGAGTCGGTGGCTTTGACAAGCAGGACGGACTTAGGATGAGGGGAGGAGGGGCGGGATTGCAAGTACTGAGGATGTATTTTGCTGTCGGCGTATTGTGTATTACTGCATTCGGTGTACTTCTCGCCATGTCGGGAGCGGGAAGGGGGGCTGCTGCCAAGGGGACGCCAGTTACAGCCATCGTTGACATCGTTAGGTGGCCCGGCTGCATTGCTGGCAGTATTTTCCTGGTGGACGCGGAGGTCTGAACGAGGGGGCGGGAACCTTCTCTGCGTTTCCGCGGCCGACTTCCAGGTACTGGCTCACATTTCCCCTAATCTTGAAAAGGTGGGGGGGGGGGGGGGGGGTAGAGCCCAGCTCTGCGGCAGCCGAAATGCTTGAAACGGCCGGAGACGCGGCACGCGGCTACAAAAAACGCGCCTCTTGTCGACAGCCGTGGACCGCTTCGACCCCAAGGCACCACTGCAATTCGACATCCCACAATTGGAAGAAGAAACACGACAATTCTGCTGTCGGGCGTCGCCAAAAGATATCCTGCCCGACGTAATTTCTTACTGCGTACCTCAACTGAGTTCCCGCCGATGTTTTGATAAAAGCAAAGTCGAAGATACCCCTAGTGTGTCACCCGTACAAGCGGGGGCCTATGGCTGACGGTCCGCTAGTAGGAGGAGCGATGCTCCAACCTTCACTGCCACTCAGCCAGGGAAGGTGGGCTGTGCGTTGTTGCCATACGCGGTTCCTCTGACGTCCAAGATCGCGAGAATTCTCGAGAAACATAAAGTGAAGACCGTTTTCCTCGCAGCAGTAAAAATCAAAGACCTTCTCGGTTCAACCAAGGATCCACTAGGTCTGACGGCACGAGGTGTATACAAGATCGGATGCGAATGTGGATTGCAATATATAGGACAGGCGCAGCGTTGCATCTCACAGCGCCGCAGTGAACACATTAGGCATGTAGGCTTGGGTCAGACCAACAAATCTGCTATTGCGGAACATAGTATTGACGAGAAGCACACCTTCGATTTCGAGGACGCAAACAAAATATGCAGTACAGACGGATCTTTGGACTCAGTAATCAAAGAGTCCATAAAAATATGATTACACGACAACCTAATCAACCACGACGGATGATACTTCAGTATGGCGATGACGAATACACGCTTCCCATGTGCGTTCACCGCGATGTCACAAACACGGATGCGACCATCCTGATGCTGTAAACAGAACCTGGATTCATCCGAAAAAATGACGTTTTGCCATTCGTGCACCCAGGTTCGTCGTTGAGTACACCATCGCAGGCGCTTCTGTCTGTAATGCAGTTTCAAGGGTAACCACAGCCATGTCGCCGAGCTGATAGTCCGTCGAACTGTTCGTGCAGATGATTGTTGTCTTGCAAACATCCCCATTTGTTGACTCAGGGATTGAGATGTGGCTGCACGATCCATCTCAGCAGAGCCTGGGAGCATGCAATCAGGAAAATCAGAGAAGGACGTTCCGTTCCACCAAGAGTCGCGGACGGAGCAGACAGAGACGGACGCCGGGACTCGAACGCCGCGGACGAGCAAGTGTTAGTTCAGTGATCTCTCTCAAAGGTTCCAGGCGCTGCCTTTGCATCTATATAAGCCGTGCCAGCTCCGGCTGTCAGTGACTATAATTCCTGATAAGAATGGCAGAGGTAGCTATCGCAAGTTCGAGTGTCTTATTCTAAGTGACGTGGCTTGTGTACCGAAATATTATATTGATGGAAAATACATATGTTCAACAAAGAGATAGAAACTCGCTTGACACGTCCCTTACAGACCGCCACCAGTACTTCCAAACTATGTAAGCATAGATCAGATGTGGCTTAGATTCACAATTATACTCTGAAGAGCCGATAAACTGGTACACCTTCCTAATATCGTGTATGGCCCCCGCTAGCACGCAGAAGTGCCGCAATGCGACGTGGCATGGACTCGACTAACGTCTGAAGTAGTGCTGGAGGGAAGTGACGCCATGAATCCTGCAGGGTTGTCCATAAATCAGTAAGAGTACCTGGCGGTGGGTACCTCTTTCTGAACAGCACGCTGCAAGTCATCCCAAATACGCTCAATAATGTTCATTTCTGGGGAGTTTGGTGTTTAAACTCAGACGATAGTTCCTGGAGCCACTCTGTAGCAATTCTAGACGTGTAGGGCGTCGCATTGTGTTGCCTGAATTGCCCAAGTCCGTCGGAATGCACAATGGGCATCAATGGATGCTTACGTACGTATCAACTGTCAGAGCGTCCTAGCTGAGTGGTCAGCGCGACGGAATGTCACACCTAACGGCCCGGGTTCGATTTCCCGCTGGTTCGGAGATTTTCTCCGTTTAGGTACTGGATGTTTTGTTGCCCTTACTATCATCACTTCATCCCCATCGGCAGCCAAGTCGCCGAAGTGGCGTCAACTCGAAAGACTTGCACCAGTCGAACGGTCTGCCCAACGGGAGGCCCTAGCAAACATGGCATTTCCGTTTACCTGTCAGATTCGTATCTAGACGTATCATGTATCAAATATCACTGTAACTGCGCTCGCCCCTCACCGTTACATAGCGTCCACCAACCTGAACAGTCCACTACTGAGATGCAGGTTCCATGGTTTCGTGCGGTTGTCTCCATACCCATACACGTCCATCCGCTCAATACAATTTGAAACGAGGCTCGTCCGACAAAGCAATATGTTTCCAATCATCAACAGTCCGATGTCGGTGATGACGGATCCAGGCGAGTCGTAAGGCTCTGTGTCGTACAGTCTTAAGGGTACAAGTGTGGACCTTCGACTCACGGTACACTCGTGAAATGGTCGTACGGGAAAATCCCCACTTCATTGCTACCTCGGAGATGCAGTGTCCCATCGCTCGTGTGACGACTTTAACGCACACTTAAATCTTGATAACCTGCCATTGTAGCAGCAGTAACTGATTTAACAACTGCGTCAGAAACTAGCTGTCTTATATAGGCGTTGCCGTCCGCAGTGCCATATTCTGCCCGTTAACGTATCTCTGTATTTAAATACGCGTGCCTATACTAGTTTCGTTGGCGCTTCAGAGTAGTATTGACGGCACCTGAGAGATTTATACCGAATAAATTAATAAGTGATGGAACAGATGCCCTACTCTACACAGAACAAGTCAAAACACTGCCGCAAAAGCAACCATACAAACCGCCAAATTTAAAAGTACGGAAAATCTCCAAGATGGGCGATGTTCTACTGTAGCTCGGAATTTAGTGTGGACTTGTGTGCAAGACACTTTTAATAGTTTCCACAAGGAAACTCCGCCACGAAATCTGGTAGAAATTCTAAAGAGATTCCGTTCGTACGCCAACCGCAAGTCACAGCCAATACCTTCACTGCGAACAATAGTCGTGTTATAGATGAAAGTGCCACTAAAGCGGAGTTACTAAACACAGTTTTCCGAAATTCGTCTTCTTCTCCAAAGATGATGAAGTAAATAATTCACAGAATCAAGAACAGCTACGAACATGAGTAACTTAGAAGCAGACATTCTCGATTTAGCGAAGCACCTTAAATAATTTAATAAAGGCAATTTTTCTGGTGAAGATGGTATGCCAGTTACATTCCTTCAGAGTATAGTGATGTAATGGCTGCATACTTAGCAGTCAAATACAACAGCTTGCTCGGCGTAAGATTCGTACTTAGAGAATGGAAAGTTGCACAGGACGCCAATGCTCAAGGAAGGAGACAGGAGTAATCCGCTGAATTATTACCACTGACGTCGGTTTGCAGTAGGATTTTGGAACATTAACTTCGTTTAAACATTATTCATTTTTTGTTTTTTCTGTGTTTCAGTCAGAATTAAGAAATAGAAGAAATGAAAACAAGCATTGGTCCATTAATATAATTAAATGTTAAGGTTTGAAACAAGAAAAAAATCTCATGACGGTAAGCTTTCCTCCGTCTACACTCTTAGGAGAATTAACAAGTGGTATTTTTATAGGTTATATTTATATTGATTTGCGACTCCATGGAGTGCTATGTGCACAACGACCATATATGTTAAATTAAAAGGAAGGTCAGCGTTGGCCGTAATATTGAGGTTTTATTGATAGCAGAATCGATTTTCGATCACATAGTCATCATCTTCAGATCTTCAGTGCTGGAAGCTGTTGTGTACAAACTAAACTCAGACACTGGTGTGCTATGTATGTTGCTCGGTATCCTGGACGACATCATCCTTGTCCGGACCATTCGCCGGATAGTTACGTTATTTAAGGAAACAGGAAGTGTTCATCGACATGTGAAACGTCAACCGCGACATACAACAACTGGCAATGCCCAAGTAGGTGTTTTAGCTGCTGTCGTGGCTAATCCGCACATCAGTAGCAGACAAATTACGCGAGAATCGGGAATCTCAAAAACGTCGGTGTTGAGAATGCTACATCAACATCGATTGCATCCGTAACGTATTTCTATGCACCAGGAATTGCATGGCGACGACAATGAACGTCGTGTACAGTTCTGCCACTGGGCACAAGAGAAATTACGGGACGATGACAGATTTTTTGCACGCCAGCGGTAATGTAAACCGGCATAATATGCACTATTGGGCAACGGAAAATGCACGATGTCTCCGACCAGTGGAACATCAGCGACCTTCGCGGGTTAATGTATGGTGTGGCATTATAGGAGGAAAGATAATTGGCCGTCATTTTCTCGATGGCCATCTAAATGGTGCAATGTATGCTGATTTCCTACATAATGTCTTACCGATGTTACTACAAGATGTTTCACTGTATTACAGAATGTCGATGTACTTCCAACATGATGGATTTCCGGGGCATAGGCTGCATGCGGTTGATTCCGTATTGAATACCATGTTTCATGACAGGTGGATTGGTCGTCGAAGCACGTTCATCGGATCTGACGTCCCCCGATTTCTTTCTGTGGGGAACGTTGCAGGATATTTGCTATCGCGATCCACCGACATCGCCTAACAACATGCGTCAGTGCATCGTGAAGGCATGTGCGAACATTATGGAAGGCGAACTACTCGCCGCTGAGAGAAATGTCGTTACACGTATTTCCAAATGTATTGGGGTTGACGGACATCATTTTGAGCATTTATTTCATTAATGTGGTATTTACAAGTAATCACCCTGTAACAGCATGCGTTCTCAGAAATTATAAGTCCAGAAAGGTACATGTATCATATTATAACCACCGAAATAAAATGTTCAAACGTACCTATGTTCTGTATTTTAAATTAAAAAACCTACCTGTTACCAACTGTTCATCTAAAATTGTGAGCCATATGACTGTGACTATTACAGCGCCATCTATCACAAAGCGAAAAAAGTGGTCCAACTGTAACATTATATTTCTTTAGGTACTACACGACAATTAGGACAATTCTTCTCGGTTTGGCAAAATCAAAATGTGTATTTTGGGTCAAAAATTAACTTCTTTGCTGAGGTAGATCAATGTGCGTTTTCCAATAGTTTATTAATCGCTAGCTTTCACCGAAGAAATATAATTCTGACATGTGCGGCTGTCATAACGTATCACATTGGGCCCACAATGTTATCCGACTACAAATTGCCTCATGTCTGTAAACAAGTGAGATTCGGAGGTTACTGTGTCAGATGAAGACGGTACATGGTTCAACAGTTCGAACTTCAGTTTCCTCCGTTTCCACGTCTCCGAAACAATTTTGTAATCTGTCGCAGCTTTCTAACGAACGATGAACTTTTGTCTTTAATTTTGCAGTCCTGTCCTCCTTTTCCGTTCCACCCTTACGCTATATTTTTAGTTCTGTTTCCCGTCATTTGGTCCAGACGTATTGTGCGCCTACCTTGACTTCCAAATAATTCGGAGGTATTAGATATTTATTTTGGTATAGTAAGAATTGAAACAAGTGACGTGTACTTCCGTCCCTCATGTCTGTTAATATCTGCACCGAATTTTCACGAATGTTTACTTACGTATAGTACGAGTTCAAATGTGTCCCGTAACTTATTATCCCTCAAATCCGTAAATATTTACATTTTAACGAAACTAACAGTCGAAAAGAACTGACAAAATAAAGACCATTGACGTTTTCATAGTCACAGTAACTGATAAAACACCGAAACTGGCTTTTTTTTTACATGTTATTACTTGTTGCTTAGATCTAATTCAGATTCTGTACAACAAAAACTCAGCGATAAAACTGAAAAGAAATGAACTAAAAACTCTATTTAAAATTTCAGTTATCCTGCTGTTATGATGAGTGCTAGTAACGAGCACCTCTTGGAGATTGTACTCACTCAAAATGGTGGCAAGCCTCCCCGAGGTAAAACCTAGTTAATTGTCTGTGTATTACCTTACAATACACGAAAGTAGGAAAATTACCCTGGAGGAGTCCCCGTCAACTGTATATTCGAGTTTGCAATAGACATAGGCACTCAACCATCAGTTTACTTTTACAGATAAACTGAAATCCATTAGGACTTGTACTATGTTTTGTGTGACTGCTTGTCAGCTGAGTTTAAATGGTTGAAATGGCTCTGAGTACTGTGGGACTTACCATCTGAGGTCATCAGTCCCCTAGAACTCAAAACTACTTACACCCAGCTAGCCTAAGGACATCACACACATCAATGCTGGAGGCAGAATTCGAACCTGCTACTGTAGCGGTGGGGCGGTTCCAGACTGAAGCGCCTGGAACCGCTCGGTCATAGCGGCCGGCAGATGATCTTAAGTGATTACGTGTAAAAGATAAATTGGAAGTAGAATCTCGTTACTACTTAATAATTTGTGTGTTATTGTTACTTTGAAATTTAAAAGTTTATTTGTTTGCAGTATTTTGCAAACGTATTGAATAACATTCAAGAGCTATTGCGTGTCAAATGATTACATTCGACAGTGGCCAGAAAAGTTGCAATGAAAATCTCGTAGAAATTTTTTAACTAAAATTAGGTTGTGTGATGATGGTGGCTCTATGGATGTTTAGAGCTTGTAAATATTTTCCCTTGCGTCAGTTTACCCAGTTAAGAGTAGCTGAGTGGACAGCGCGACGGAATTCGTTCCCGGCTGGGTCAGAGATTTTCTCCTCTCACGGACACGGTGTTGTGTTGTCCTTATCATTATCATTTCATTCCCATCGACACGCAAGTCGCCGAAGTGGTGTCAACTTGGAAGACTTGCACCAGGCGAACACTCCATCCGATGGCAGGCCCTAGCCACACGGCATTTCCATTAGCCTGTTACGAAATGTCCGCCACGCGGGATTGGCCGAGCAGTCTCTTGCGCTGCAGTCATGGACTGTGTGGCTGGTCCCGGCGGAGGTTCGAGTTTTCCCTCGGGCATGGGTGTGTGTGTTTGTCCTTAAGATAATTTAGGTTAAATAGTGTGTACGCTTAGGGACTGATGATCTTAGCAGTTAAGTCCCATAAGATTTCACACCCATTTTTTAAAGAAATGTCCTTTTTCTCGAGTAAGTAACTGATAAAAGAATTTCAGTCAATGTCCAGTGTCTTTCTTTAACCTATTCCTTCCCATAAGCACAAAATCTAATTTCGTGGGCTGGACATTTTGCAGACATCTGTTTCACGCTTTTAATATAGCTAGCTGTATGATGCAAGTTGAATATGCCCTTAGCACATCATGTCAGTTTACTGGAACCTGGCAGATAGGTATTTCCCCTGTTCCCTGTACCACAATGGAATGAAAAGAAATACAATAATATGCTTTCTTAGTTACAATACTAGCGTATGTAAGAACGTAAATATAGAAGAACGTTACCCACAACCAATATGAAGCGCCAGATCTGTACCTGCATTTCTGTCATGTCTTAATTTTCGAAGACCTCAGTAGCGGAAGAGGGAGACCATCTATAAAACCTGGAGACAGGGAAGAGAATCCAGGGCAGCTACGGCCGCCCGTGACACGGGTTGAAGCACGTAGCGGCGCCGTTTGGCTGGGGCATCGCGTCGGAGCTGCAGCTGATTGGTACCCTGAGTCGCCGTTAGCGAAAATTGGGGCTCGCGTTCGCTTCGTAACGACGACGGGGTTGCGCTGCTTGCTGTCGTCACGTGAATGTGAAGTAGTTTCCTTATACTGTTATCTACTCGGAGCTTTATTGAAAGGAAAGACGTAAGACACATCTCTTCAGTGGAGCGAATCATTTCAGATCCGTTATGGTACGGAATAATAAAGACACTACGTGGGGAGAAGCTACACGCTGATTGGCCCCCTTTTCAGGTATTGCACCAGAATCGACCATATAACTTCCATGGAGACATAAGGCTGCAATCAGAAACCAGTGTAAGGCAGAAGTCAAGTAACATTTTAAAATGTACTAATTCACGGATTAATGCAGGTAGAGACACACATGCCTAAATGACATGGGGTTTTATCGAAATTAAATAAGAGTGCAAAAATCGACAAACACATAGTGCTGGACAGCAACACGTTAGTGACACCTCTTGAGAATCGTGTATACAATGAGCTGTAGTGAGAGAGGGTGTCGGATGCGCCGGTCATAGCGGCATGTTGCCTTCATCAGAAATGGCACTGTTAGCGAAACTTTACTATAAGAACGTAGAATAGGCTACTGCAGCTTTACTACCCTATGCCATAAGGTGGGTATTCCAAGGTTAGTGGTCCTGTGGCAAGCGTCGCTGTGAAGAAAATGGTCACCAAGTTTGAGGCCATGGGTTCTCTAGACAATCGGCCACGTAGTGGGGGACCAATCAGAAGTGTTACGGCTGCTCGTACTGTTCAGGCAGAAATGGAGACCTGAGCAGGTTCATCTCCGCATGGTAAAGTGGTGTTGTGAAGTCGCATGTCACACTGTCAATCCACACACTACTGTTTGGAGAGCACCAATGCTATTCCTACGTAATCCAGCGCCACCATGCAATTTGTTGCGGCCACATGTAGTAAGCGTTGCTTCACGCAGTGGAGAATGGCAAAACAGAGGCACGCCGGTGACCGAGGCGTTGCGAAGTAGGCAGGCACAGATAGACCTGCTGACAGAAGCAGTCTACAGACAGACTGACGCAAGGACGCACACAGACCGAGCGCCAAGCAAAGGCTGGATAGTGCTGAGTAAGGGGAAGTGAGGCCAGCACGCTAAGTCACGCTGCAATATACTGCAGGAATAATAACAAAAAGCTACCACCGAGGGTAAAAAACGTCCTTCTCCCGGATATAATTAGTAGAGCTCAGGCAGCAACTAAGCCATTGGGAAGCAGTTCGGATCTCAGGATGGACGTGGTCCGTGTCCGAATGTTCATTCTTCGTAGGTGACGATTCCGGGAGTCTGTTCCAGCTCGCAGGAGTCATCCGTTCGCCGCCAGATGTCAACTTCAGCTCTGGAGGTCGGTCCAAGTTCGGTCGGCACCATGGCTGACTAACTACAGCGAGAACTTCCAGCAGAAACGGGTGCGGCGCGGTCTTGGTCACAGGCGCCGCAAGGGACTGACGCCCGGACTTCACAGCAACCCGGCCCCGCGGACATCGCGACTAACGGCTTCCCAGCCGCCGGTGCATCAGGCGTCGTCAGCTGACATCACGGCGACGAGTTCATCTCAACCACAGGGCATGCTGGCTTCAACGGAGCACTGGTGGCCTGAAGCTCCCGAGTGCGATGCGAGGCGCGCGTTGCGAACATTATCAGAGAATCTATACAGCAGCAGCCAGGCGGAGGGATCCGTAGGGCTGGGCAGCGACGGCGAGTGTTAAATTGTACAGAAAGTTCAATAAATAATTGTAAAACTCAACGCCATGTCAGTCTTTGGCGCAGCCACTGTGTCTGCTGCTAACAAGTGGTGCTGAAGCCGTAACAATTTTAACCACCGATTTCATAACACGGAGAGCATTTGCGGGATATGCACTTCAGAAAATGCTGGAAAATGCCGATTGGTTGTCTAACGTGATGTGCACCAATGAAGCCCGTTTCTTTCTCTAGGGTTCTGTGAAACCCCGAATGCAGAATTTGGACTAACATAAATCCTACAACTGTCATGAAATCGCCATTGCATGACGAGAGAGTTACAGTGTGTTGTAGATTTGAGGGGATATGAGGGGAGCTGTTTTTGATATGTTGAGAGAATCGATTTACCCGTAGCCTGGCTGATAATTACGTGTTGGAAGGTACGACTTTTATGCAGTATGGCGCTCCATCCCATAATACAACACGCGTGAAAGCTCTCTCGCGCATATCGTTTGGTGAGGATCGAGTGCTCAACGTCATTCCCATCTTTCTTTGTCCGCCGGGTCCGCAGACCTCAAACCAGAGTGATTATTGGTTGTGGGTTTACCTGAAGCCGCTAGCGTACAGCCATCATCCGGCCTCATAAGGGATGCTAAAGGACAAAATCCGAAGGAAATTTCGGGACACACCTAGTGATTTGGTATACAGTGCTGTTCACAACATTCGCCAACGATTTCAGGTACTGTTGATAAATGTTGGCAGAGTTGTTGAACATTTGTTATAAAGAACATGGTCTTTGTTAATAATCAATAGTTAATTTTAACTATTGCTTGTGTGTCACATGAAGCGCTATCTGTTCGTCATTTTTGACACTTTTGGGTTTCGCTAAGACTCCATATCATGTTAAGCATATGTGTCAATTTTAACCTATCTACATTATCCCTTGAAGTATTCAATTTTCAAACGCTGACGGACTTTTGGGTCAACCTGTACACTGAAAGTGATCAGTATAAGACGTTGGTTGCATTGTGTAACCAATTTTGTGGAAGTGTTCTTCACATGACTGGCATTAAGTGATTAAACTGTTTTCCATTCAGAACTGATGTCTGTCATCAACATCAGTATGATGTATGACATCTTCACTCGAGATTCCACCCTCGTATTCGTTGTGCCTCGGATTCAAACAGCCTTCGAATGTCAAAAATTGTTCAAATGGCTCTGAGCACTATGGGACTTAACATCTGTGGTCATCAGTCCCCTAGAACTTAGAACTACTTAAACGTAACTAACCTAAGGACATCACACACATCCATGCCTGAGGTAGGATTCGAACCTGCGACCGTAGCGGTCAAGCGGTTCCAGACTGAAGCGCCTAGAACCGCACGGCCACACTGGCCGGCCCTTCGAATGTCATCTCTGGAAATTTTCTTGCCGTCTCCCAAACACATGACACGTTTCATACTACTGGCTGGAGGCTTTTTTCCTTGTCATTACATCCATGAGTGTAACAAATCGGAGACACGCAGTCAATGATCCGTACATTCCTCTATGTGTATGTGGCGTGAACTACAGTGGTGGGTCTTGCATTATCCTGTTGCAGTGTGACATTTGATCAAGAAGTGGGTGACTACTGCGTTTAGCACTCTTGTCGCATACAGGTGAGCATGAGCCCCCTTTCAACATTATTATCAAATCAGTTCTGTTATCACATCAATGGCTCCCCACTCCTTGATCGCAGGACTGCAGAACTTCGAGTCTTTGGCGTCTTTCTGACCGCCACGAACAGTGGCTTACTCATTGCTGAACACCACAGGATACAGTTCACTGTAGCGGTTAGCCATGTCGTCTGCATAGCGGTAAACGATGCATGGAAACTCAAGATATCAACTCAGACTGCCGCAGTCTGTTCCCGACATTTTGTCGTGCCTGGACGTCACCTGTTGTCATCCACATATCAGCTAGCTCAAGCTGAACAATCCTATGATTATGACTATGTAGTCCTTCTGGGAGGGAGGACACGTGCCTACCCTTGAACCCATACAGTTACCCTGAATTCATTCTGTTATCAGTCGTTCTGGAGTCTGAGCAACTTGTTCGTATGACGCTTCCATGTCCCCTAAGCCAATAATTCCACTTTTCGAAGAGTCCGAAAGTTCGAGATAAGCAGCACGTGCTCGTCCTCTTGTATGTAGTGCTGCGATCACCTGCTTCACATTTTGAGTAACCTTAGACACCAAATAGCCATCACGTACTCACCACATTCTTCATTTATTTTTGAGCAAAAAATACAGAAAATCTGGTTGTATAAGGGTGAAACTTTTATCAATATATTCTGCAGGTTTAACAATACTGGGGTGACAGTTTAGTAGCGTTGGGTTAAGGTGTACGCGGTGGAAGACTTTAAATTTTCGTCAGTTTGTGAACGAACTTGATAGAGTTGTTGCTAAAACGTTCTGTTCGATGAAATGGCCTTATGTGTCATCTTATTAAAATGGCAGAACACGTCAATCGATTGCAGAACTGTGATGTTCCTGTGTGAAAATATAATTGGTAATAGAAATATTTACCTAAATGATGCGAGAAAACCATGAAAACTAAAATCAGGATTGATGTATCATGTAGGAAAGACGCTTCCTTCTGTAATTGAACAACTTGCGTAACTCTTGTTGCATTTTAGCGACTTATAATTACAACAAGATAATCAAGTAATGTACAAGAATTCATATATAATCAGTAATGGCTGTTACGCTATTCGGTTGAGTTAATTACATCCCCAGCTGGCCGCTGTGGCCGAGCGGTTCCTGGCGCTTCAGTCCGGAACTGCGCTGCTGCTACGGTCGCAGGTTCGAACCCTGCCTCGGGCATGGATGTGTGTGATGTACTTAGGTTAATTAGGTTTAAGTAGTTCTAAGTATAGGGGACTGATGACCTCAGATATTAAGTCCCATAGTGCTTAGAGCCATTTGAACCATTTGAATTACGTCCCATATATCACAATTAAGTTGGGCTAAAGGAAAATGTGTCACCAGCAAGGTCAATGCTCCAATTCGAGAAAATTAATTAATCTGAAATATCCTCTCCCCTTCCGCCATCATCAGTCACTTGTAGCCCAGATATTGGGTGGGCCTCATGTCTAATATATTCCCGTTGTTTATGTTGCAAAACCTGTGTCATGTAGGCCTAAATGTAGCTGGATGCGAAACACATTTCTGTTTACTGCTTCCTTCTAGGTGATGTATCTCTACCACCCAGTAGAAACATGGCATTATTACACTGAATAAATACATACTATGAATATAATTCGCTCCATTCCTTATTTCCCTCCTCCTCCCAATTCCAACCACTCTTCTTTTTTTTCCTTCCAGTCTTTTCCCTCAGATCTAAACTTGTTACTTTCTTGTTCTACAGTTTTCTTATGCTGCCGTTAGCTCTAATCTCTGAGCATTAATTTTATTTACATTATAATATTCTGTTTATGTAGTCATACACACCACATTTCTAAACTCCCCCTTTTTTCTAAGTATCATGAATATTTTTTTCCCTATGTCAGTACCACTGGCTGTGTAAAATTCACCCTGTGATTTTATTTGTGTTTATTTCAACCTTTTCCTATTATGTTTTATTTGTTTGTATGTCTATGCACTTCTGATATGCTCCCAGCGCTGCCACACATCGCTTTTTTAGGCCTTACTAGTTCTTCTTACCTCACCTTGGGATCAACTCACTTTGGTCATAACGTGGGTTCATTGTATTGTCTGTTTAAGTGTTGTGTTATGTACTGTTATCACCTTTCTATCTTTGCACGGCTTTCTGCTTCAGCTTGGCGAGTGTTCACATTGTTTTGTGGCTATTCAATAGCTCATGTTGATTTTATATTTATTCTGAGCTCAACAAAATATTTAACTTTTCAATACAACATTACTCATGTTGCCATTCTAGGCCGTCCTGGTCCAAACCTCACGACTGGCTATTTCGTTTTAATTTTGTGTTATTCAAGCTCCTTATTATATAACTCAAGCGGCTTTGGCTGGCTTTAGCAATGTACCTCAACATAAGCTCGATGTTGATGATTGTCGGTGTCAGACAGGTTCGAGTACTTTCATGTAACAAAAACCTTTTTTGTTATTACTTGCAGATAATCTGAAGATGCGACAACCACACGAAACACATCATTAGGACTAAAGTCTTTTGCAACAGTGATTGTTTCTGTCTTTTTTGAAATATCTGTTAGTGTTGTAGTTGACTGTAATTGTAATCTATTCACCCGTTTTTTTCTGAGGCTATGTTTGTACAACTCAAGAGATATTTTGCAAAGAAAATTAATCACTTAAGTGAGGCCTTTAAACACTTGTGGGAAAAGTTACCACCACAGCGTCACTCACTAGTCAAAGAGGTTATCGTTGTTGTCCCACAAATTCAAGATCTTTCAGAGACATACTATTTAAGCAGCATATTTCAGTCATGGAGTACAGGTCTGTGAGTGAAACTGAATTGGGCTACTGCGGCTCTATTACTAGGTATGCTCCAGACGGAACTTATAATAGACAAGTAAAGCGGAAACGAGCAGCCATTTTATAACTTTATCAAAATTTCTTCACACTATCCGGTCAAAACAATAATTACGGTAAACATGAATTACTGAATGATAGGTACTCTATCATAAAATGTTAATTAATTATTTTCTGGAATAAGCAGTAAAAAACGAGAGAAATTCTTCATTTTTTTCAGTTTAATTTAGTAATTTGTGAGATTATGTACATTCAGTTTTACCGCTGCAAGTTTTTCATCATATTTTAATGAGCCTTCACGTCAGGCAATAACAATTATCGACTATACTAAACATTTCGTAAGTATCACCTTTTTTGTGACTTTCTCTAGAATCGGTGTAGGATCAGCATGATTATGAACGGATTTGGCATGGTTAATTGAAGAAGTGGACAAATAACCCTGGGGTAGAATATGTGTAGCACAACTTGTCAGCATGAAGTGTTATTCATCTGAGAGCGAGCGAAATTTGGCACTGCGAGTCGTGTAATTGCGACGGGATTTAGGTACAGGCCGGTAATCACTTATTGGGATGTGGAAAACCACCTAAACACCACATCCAGACTGGTCAGCCCATCATCCCTCGTTGTTAATCCGCCAGGCAGATTCGCTCCCGCAAGCTGCGCTTTACGACATACTGGCATCTGGACGGGAAACGCTTCCAGAGTACCTTACTATGTCAAATAATATGCTTACTAATGGTATTAAACAGTACACTGGAGCTAAGTATTTCTTTTAACGGATATTTTTAGTAATGTTATCTATAAATAAATATAGATAAGTAATTTAAAATTTTAATTTAAAATTTATTCTACGGCGTAATGGGCAAAGTGCAACTTGAAGAAAAATACGCTCCTGGAAATGGAAAGAAGAACACATTGACACCGGTGTGTCAGACCCACCATACTTGCTCCGGACACTGCGAGAGGGCTGTACAAGCAATGATCACACGCACGGCACAGCGGACACACCAGGAACCGCGGTGTTGGCCGTCGAATGGCGCTAGCTGCGCAGCATTTGTGCACCGCCGCCGTCAGTTTCAGCCAGTTTGCCGTGGCATACGGAGCTCCATCGCAGTCTTTAACACTGGTAGCATGCCACGACAGCGTGGACGTGAACCGTATGTGCAATTGACGCACTTTGAGCGAGGGCGTATAGTGGGCATGCGGGAGGCCGGGTGGACGTACCGCCGAATTGCTCAACACGTGGGGCGTGAGGTCTCCACAGTACATCGATGTTGTCGCCAGTGGTCGGCGGAAGGTGCACGTGCCCGTCGACCTGGGACCGGACCGCAGCGACGCACGGATGCACGCCAAGACCGTAGGATCCTACGCTGTGCCGTAGGGGACCGCACCGCCACTTCCCAGCAAATTAGGGACACTGTTGCTCCTGGGGTATCGGCGAGGACCATTCGCAACCGTCTCCATGAAGCTGGGCTACGGTCCCGCACACCGTTAGGCCGTCTTCCGCTCACGCCCCAACATCGTGCAGCCCGCCTCCAGTGGTGTCGCGACAGGCGTGAATGGTGGGACGAAAGGAGACGTGTCGTCTTCAGCGATGAGAGTCCCTTCTGCCTTGGTGCCAATGATGGTCGTATTAGTGTTTGGCGCCGTGCAGGTGAACGCCACAATCAGGACTGCATACGACCGAGGCACACAGGGCCAACACCCGGCATCATGGTGTGGGGAGCGATCTCCTACACTGGCCGTACACCTCTGGTGATCGTCGAGGGGACACTGAATAGTGCACGGTACATCCAAACCGTCATCGAACCCATCGTTCTACCATTCCTAGACCGGCACGGGAACTTACTGTTCCAACAGGACAATGCACGTCCGCATGTATCCCGCGCCACCCAACGTGCTCTAGAAGGTGTAAGTCAACTACCCTGGTCAGCAACATCTCCGGATATGTCCCCCATTGAGCATGTTTGGGACTGGATGAAGCGTCGTCTCACGCGGTCTGCACGTCCAGCACGAACGCTGGTCCAACTGAGGCGCCAGGTGGAAATGGCATGGCAAGCCGTTCCACAGGACTACATCCAGCATCTCTACGATCGTCTCCATGGGAGAATAGCAGCCTGCATTGCTGCGAAAGGTGGATATACACTGTACTAGTGCCGACATTGTGCATGGTATGTTGCCTGTATCTATGTGCCTGTGGATCTGTCAGTGTGATCATGTGATGTATCTGACCCCAGGAATGTGTTAATAAAATTTCCAATTCCTGGGACAATGAATTCACGGTGTTCTTATTTCAATTTCCAGGAGTGTATAAATCCACTAATTATACGGAATTCATAGACAGTTCGTGAGTATTGTGCAGGCAGCCCAATCGAAAGGGCCTTGTCCGATTAAGACAGGTATCAGTATTACAATGTGTTTACTTGGTACAAAATAGCAAAGCTAATTTTTGTTTAGTTTTACTTTACTTTCAAGAATGTGTCAGACTTTCTTTTCAATTCCTTTCATGCGTCCACCGATGTCTGGGAATGTTACGTAGCATTTGTGTTTCTAGGGTTCTAGAAAACGGCAGCCTGTGGATCGCGAACGTGACGGCAGATCACGCGGGCGGCTACGCCTGTGAGGCCTCCACCGACGCCAGCTCGTCTCTCAGCAAGACCGTTCGCCTCACAGTGCACCGTACGTATTCCCAGACCTGATGCCGTTTAGCACTGCGCCTGCAGAATTCCCCTGGTGGCTGGTTGGCGGCCATGTTGATCATCGCCCAAAACACACTCAAAGCTAAAAACCTGCGATTTGCTGGATCCTGCCACCAAAAGAGGCTCGTGACTAACTCGTATAACTGGGAGTTGACGTGGGTATTCACAGTCAGCCAGTATATGACAATCACTGCAAAGTTCGCATGAAATACTCACAATATTTTCTACAAAATATGACTCCAGATACGATAAATTGCCCTGAAAAAAACATCAGGGGTTTTCGTACAAGGCAAAGAATTATACCTACTTGCAATAATTTTGCACGAAGTCTATTCCTCTGTGCTTCTCTGGAACAAAGACTGAAATAACTTTTGCACAGAAATTATTTATGCATTTCTATGGTTTGATGCAAATAAAGAAATATCAAAAATGGCTCTGAGCACCGTGCGACTTAACATCTGTGGTCATCAGTCGCCTAGAACTTAGAACTAATTAAACCTAACTAACCTAAGGACATCACACACATCCATGCCCGAGGCAGGATTCGAACCTGCGACCGTAGCAGTCGCGCGGTTCCGGACTGAGCGCCTAGAACCGCGAAACCACCGCGGCCGGCGAAAGAAATTTCCTTTGACTGAAATTAGGTATGCACTTCCATGGAGAGTACTGTAAGTGCACTCTGCTTAGTCTCTGTCAATGTGCCACTTAAAACGTCTTAACTTTCCTTGGTTTGAGAACCAAAGTAATTGTAGCGAGGCTCAAACCCATATCAACCAAAACCACTAAAAATAAACGCAAAATATATCTATTTAAAATAGCAGATAAAAATTCGTTTGATGCCTTCCTAAGAGAGTCTCCATTCCTTCCAAGCTAATTATGTAAGTGTAGACCAGATATTGCTCAAATTAAAAGATACAGTATCGATACCAGCAGACAGATTCTTACTGCATAAGTCAATAAGAGAAGGGAGTGATCCAACATGGTACTCAAAACACGTCAGAACACTGTTGCAGAAGCAACGAAAAAAGCATGCCAAATTCAGAAGAACGCAAAATCCCCAAGACTGGCTAAATTTCACGGAAGCTCGAAATTTATTGCGGACGTCAATACGAGATGCTTTTAGTAGTTTCCACAATGAAATATTGTCTCAAGATATGGTAGAAAACCCAAAGAGATTCTGGTCGTATGTAAAGAACACCAGTGGCAAAAAAACGTCAATACGGTCACTGCGCGATAGCGATAGAAATGTTATCGATGATGGTGCCACTAAATACAGGCTGGCCGGAGTGGCCGAGAGGTTCTAGGTGCTACAGTCTCGAGCCGCACATTCGCTACGGTCGCAGGTTCGAATCCTGCCTCGGGCATGGATGTGTGTGATGTCCTTAGGTTAGTTAAGTTTAAGTAGTTCTAAGTTCTAGGGGACCGATGACCTCAGAAGTTAGGTTCCATAGTGCTCAGAGCCATTTGAACCATTTGAACCGATCGGCCTTATTTACATGCAGCACCATGCGTTTAACATATTTCACGTTCCTGTGGAGAAAAACCGTAACTGTGACTAATAGATAGTTCAACGCTACATGTAAGGAACACATGAGCAGTTCCCAGTTTCACTTAGAACGAAATAAAAAAAAAAATCTGTTCTGTTGGACACATTATAGTAATATGACAATACAGTGAATTTTAAAGTCAAAGTCCACACAAAATGACGTTATATGCGTCAAACTCTGGAAGCCATAGAGATATATAAACATATTGACGACGATGACGATGTGTTCCGGTCATGAGGCACATCAACCACCGAAAGTTCAACATTCCCTAGTGCACCCGCTCTTCCGCAAACACTTTTCTTAAATGTGTATGTTGCATTTATCTTTTCGTCAAGCAGCTGGCCCTCTTCCGAGTCATAACTCTCTCTAGTGCTTCTTCACGATGCAGTCTCTTCTCATCCAGAGTAGAAGCAAAATTCTTTTGCTTTTCTTAACTGATTTTGTGCCGTATGCAGCTACGAACACTTATTCTTCTTCACCGCAGTGAAACAAATCTCTTCTACCTCAAGCACTTTGCTATTACAAGACATATAGAAAACAGAATAAAGTTATGAGGACACACTTTTTTGTTATTGTCCACTGACACAGCATGCACTAAGCATCTGGGTACGTGCAGCGCATACATTCGTTCTAAATTAGGCAATAATTCTGTGAAATGTTTTTACACCGTAGTTTTATCTTTGCACTTACCAACGTAATGGAAGAAAAACTTACCAAGGATGGACGCTGTACTGAGCACCTCCTTGGGTGGTGGCACACATATGTAGGTCGCGTGCAATAGCAAGCATTTTAAGTTATGTCTGCTGTTAGAAAATAACTGAACATTGTGCTCTCGTCTCTTTACTGCATTTTGTATGTCGTTTATAATAGCAAAGAGCTTGCAGTAAAAGAGTTGTCTTAAGATGAACGAGCACTCATAAATCTTAAAGTATGCATTTCAGAAGTCATTTTTACTGAACATTTTGTTTTGTTTTGCAACACTCAAAATATGCATACGATTTCTAACACCCTTTATAGGTTGCTTACTAGTCCCCTTTCTTTTCAGTCAATCTGCTTCAGAATATCTAAAAGTGTAGTGCATCTCACAGAATCAAAGGCTTGTTCCCAAGTCAACAGAAAACTACATAATCCTAACCTGATTGATTTCACAGTTGTTCAGAAACTACACTTTGCGGCATTTGAAGATGATCTGCAGCGCCTATTGAAACCTGTAAAGAGAAATAAAATGTTGTGTTCCAGACAGTGTTTGTTTATTTATTATAACAAGAATGGTCATGGTTCTTACGACACTGCTTCAGTTAAGAGTTATGGGATGGGTCTGATAAGCATACTAGTGACGAAATGGTTTTAGTGTGAGTGAAAAGAATAGCGCTGAGGAGCCATTATGTTACAACTCCATGACTGAACAAAAATGGATAAAATTCAGGGTGATTCAAAGAGGAAGAACAGACTTCCATTGTTTATCAGAGACAAACTGTGAAAGATAGAAACATATTGCATATGTCACTGGTTAGAGGAAGGGTGGAAGTTTTATGTTCTCACAGACAGTATACCATACACCCACCATGCGTTGCCCGACAAACGGTAGTCTATTCATTCCACACTTGAATCAACAGGTCTCTTTTTATCGAATTTACAACTTCATCAATTCAATTTCTGAGATCTGTAAGAGCAGCTGACGTATGTGGGATAAAGACACTGTTTTATTTGCCCCCCAGAAAAAAAATCGCAGTGTTTGGGGCCTGATGACGTTAGGAGGACGAAGGCAAGTAACAAAATCTTTTAGTCCGCCTGTTCCAATCAAACCTTGTGGAATTGTGTCGTTAAGATAACACCGCAACTCAGTGTGAAAGTAGGCATGCATAAAAACGAATTCACTGGAATCTTCGTGAAATTGAGGAAGCAATCAGTTTTGCATCACGTCCAGGTACTGCAGTCCTCTCACAGTTTCCTCCCAAAAAAGCGAAAGGTCCGTATAGTTTGTAAAAGCAAAGAACAGAAATCAGTCTCTTTCATGTTCGAAAAAGACGCCAGGATTTTGTTACCCTCATATTCTTACTCTGTAGCGGTTTACTTTACCCGATAGATGAAACGTCTATTCGTCCGACAATGTGAGTCGTTCGGATAAAGTGACCCCTGCCATATGCTGGAGAACTGAATCTCTGAGGCTGGTCCAAGAGGAGGTTCAACTTCTCCCTCGGGACGGGTGGGTGTGTTAGTCCTTAGGATAATTTAGGTTAAGTAGTGTGTAAGCTCCGTAGAAATGTTGGAACACATGAGGCAATACTGACCCTACGACTTATCTTAGAAGAAAGATTAAGGAAAGGCAAACCTACGTTTCTAGCATTTGTAGACTTAGATAAAGCTTTTGACAATATTGATTGGAATACTGTCTTTCAAATTATGAAGGTGGCAGGAATAAAATACAGGGAGCGAAAAGCTATTTACAATTTTTACAGAAAGCAGATGGCGGTTATAAGAGTCGAAGGGTATGAAATGGAAGCAGAGGTTGAGAAGGGAATGAGACAGGGTTGTAGCCTATCCCCGATGTTATTCAATCTGTATATTGAGCCAGCAATAAAGGAAACAAAAGAAAAGCTCGGAGTAGGTATTAAAATCCATGGAGAAGAAATTGAGGTTCGCTGATGACATTGTAATTCTGTCAGAGATAGCAAGGGACTTGGAAGAGCAGTTGAACGCAATGGACACTGTCTTGAAAGGAGGGTATAAGATGAACATCAACAAAAGCAAAACGAGGATAATGGAATGTAGTCGAATTAAGTCTTGTGATACTGAGGGAATTAGATTCGGAAATGAGACACTTAAAGTAGTAAAGGAGTTTAGCTATTTGGGGAGCAAAATAACTGATGATGGTCGAAGTAGAGAGGATATAAAATGTAGACTGGTAATGGCACGGAAAGCGTTTCTGAAGAAGAAAAATTTGTTAACATCGAGTATAGATTTAAATGTGAGGAAGTCGTTTCTTAAAGTATTTGTATAGAGTGCAGCCATTTATGGAAGTGAATCGAAGACGATAAATAGTTTAGACAAGAAGGGAATAGAAGCTTTCGAAATGTGGTTCTACAGAAGAAAGATGAAGATTAGATGGGTAGATCACATAACTAATGAGGAGGTACTGAATAGAATTGGGGAGAAGAGGAGAACTGAAATGGAAAATTCGTATCTTCTGTCGGGGTTGCTGCGTAACTTGTATAGTTTCATATGCAGGCGTCGTTTCAAAACACACCTCTCCGCTGTTTGAGGAAATTGAAGTTCCTGGCCTCACCGTCTTGTGGACTTCCAAGAGCTCCCAGTCAACTCATCTCGAATGTGTTCGACATTTTCGTCAGCCTTACATGACCGACCAGTGTTCTTCCTTTTGGATATGCAACCAACTTCCAAGAATTTTGTACGTCAGTCACAAGACTTCTTGTGTAGAGGCGGCTTCTTGCTGAATCGGCGTCGAAATGCATGTTGCTCTTGAACAATAAACGCAGATTCCAACAGACACAATGATTTCCGTTTTAGTGTAATCGCCAAGGGCTACAAACAAAAACAGAGATTCGCCTAAAGTCTTTAATAAACAAATTTATTTGTTTAATCATATGGTGATTTTATACAATATACAGTTGATATAAGGCAAATGATTTTATGCAATGTACATATGATATATGAGAACATTAATCCTTAAAGTCCGTGTTTTTCAACCAGTTAATTAAGCTGGGTGTGAGAGTGAACTAGTCATTGGGAATTCCTGGGTATGACTGAAGTGGACAGCATTGGACTAAATGTTCAATTGTCTGCTCTTCTCGATTAAATTCACACATTTGTGAACTGATCCAGTCCCATTTGTACCTGAAGTAGCTACAACAACCATGTCGAGTCCTTAACCTCTTGAGGCGGCATCAAAATTTCCTCGTTAGGTCAAAACCTTTTAGCTTCTTTGTGGGATCAAGGTGATGGGCTCTTGTCCCCAATGTGTTTTTTGACCATTCATGCTTCCAATTTCATTGAGATCAAACCCATCCGTGATGAGTTGTCCTGCAGTAACAATTGCTGGTCTTCTTGATCACAATCGTTGCTGTGGCGGATGACAAAATTCCGGGTGCAGTGGTAGAGAAGGTGATGTAGAGATTTTCTTGGCCTCACTCAAAAGAGTTTTCTTCCGCTTTAAGTGAGGTGGAGGGACGTGACTCAGCACAGGTAACCAGTGGCATGGGGTTGATTTGAGGAAACCAGTAATGCAGCGCATTGTGTCGTTAAGTTTTGCGTCTACCTTCTTCACATGTACACTTTCTAACCAGACAAGTGCACAGTACTCGGCAGCAGAGTACACAAGACTCATGCAAGGCAGGACGGAGCGGCCGTGTGGTTCTAGGCACTACAGTCTGGAGCCGCGAGACCGCTACGGTCGCAGGTTCGAATCCTGCCTCGGCCATGGATGTGTGTGATGTTTTTAGGTTAGTTAGGTTTAATTACTTCTATGTTATAGGGGACTGATGATCTCAGAAGTTGCGTCCCATAGTGCTCAGAGCCATTTGAACCATTTTGAACAGATGTCAGTTAAACGTAGACAGTCAGCAGAGGTTCCCAAGATGGGACCACTGAGATTATGTAGTATGTTGTTCCTTGCAGCAAATTTATGAGAACGCTTGGTGATGTGCTCTTTCTAGCTCAGAGTTCTCTCTAGAGTGATTGCGAGATATTTTGGGAAAGGATTGTACGTCAACGTCTGTCCATTGAGCAGAACTCTTGGTTTGTAGTTGGCAGCACGATTCGCTAGATGGAAGCAAGAGACTTCACTTTCTGATGTGCTTGGGATCAATCTCCAGGTCTTAAAGAAAGCTGACATCTTCTCCAGATCCTCCGTAAAAAATTCGTTTACCATCTTCGAAATGGTGGTGCTAAAAGAGCAACAGTGTCGTAGGTGAAATACAATATGCCCGGAAACATAAACAATAACCGTCCTTTTCAGGATCATCCAACTAGAGAAGAGAAACACCTAGTTCGTATTACGCAGCTTAATATTGAAGGTATAAGCTCTGCCAAAAAAGCAAATTAAATGTGTACTTCGTGCTTGAATGAGCCGGTAACAAGCAGGTCATTACACAATGAGATTTTCAGTCTGCAGTGGAGTGTGCGCTGATATGAAACTTCCTGGCAGATTAAGACTGTCTGTCCGACCGAGACTCGAACTCGGGACCTTTGCCTTTCGCGGGCAAGTGCTCTACCATCTGAGCTACCGAAGCACGACTCACAGCCCGTCGTCACAGCTTTACTTCTGCCAATATCTCGTCTCCTACCTTCCAAACATTACAGAAGCTCTCTTGCGAACTTTGCAGAACTAGCACTCCTGAAAGAAAGGATATTACGGAGACATGGCTTAGCCACAGCCTGGCGGATGTTTCGAGAATGAGATTTTCACTCTGAAGCGGAGAGTGCGCTGGTATGAAACTTCCGGGCAGATTAAAACTGTGTGCTGTACCAAGACTCGAACTCGGGACCTGCGAGCAGGAGAGCTTCTGTAAAGTTTGGAAGGTAGGAGACGAGATACTGGTAGAAGTAAAGCTGTGAGGACGGTGCGTGAGTCGTGGTTGGGTACCGAGGTTGGAAGAGCACTTGCCCGCGAAAGACAAAGGTTCCGAGTTCGAGTCTCGGTCGGACACACAGTTTTAATCTGCCAGGAAGTTTCAAGCAGGTGATGTTAGCAGATGTCGGTTAACATACCCACAGGGGAATTCTACGCAAGATGGCCGCCAAGGCGTGAATGGTGACAGCAGGTGTGTGTGTGTGACGACGGACGGGTGTGAGCGTGTGTGTGTGTGTGCAGTGCCTGCCCGGCTGTCGGCGACGGCGGCCAACGTGACGGTGGCGGCGGGCGGCGAGGCGACGCTGCTGTGCGCGGCGAGCGGCGACGCGCCCGTGTCGGTGCAGTGGCGGCGCGACGGGTCGCCGTTCGACGCCCGGCGGCAGCCGCGCTGGGCGCTGTCCGAGCAGCCGCTGCAGGCGGGCCTGCGCTCCGCGCTCACGCTCACCGGCGCGCGCCGGCACGACTCGGCCGGCTTCGAGTGCCGCGCCTCCAACCGCTACGGCAGCGACCTGCGCCGGATGCGCCTCGTCGTCCAGGAAACGCCGGAAGTTCCGGCGGGGCTCACCGTGCTCGCCGTCTCCAGCAGGGCGGCCAACCTCACCTGGCAGCAGCCCTACGACGGCAACAGCCCCATATTGGAGTACATAGTCCAGTACAAGACCGGAAACGGTAAGACAGAAAGCTTCCAACGTCATCTGCGAACATATTGGCACTACATGGTTAAACGATTTCCTTCATCGCAAAAATAATTTTGTTACTATCTCAGAAAGCAATTTTTCAGAACCGCATCACGAGATCTGTGACCTGAGGCATTAAAAGGAATACATTACAACAACACAGAAAAGTAGAAGAATAGTGCTTATATTGGGCACAGGTGCAGATATTTCTATTTCTGACTGACGGCTGTGTACTGAACAATCTTATTGATTCAATAATTTACCAACAGCAGTATGTACTGTAGAAATTTATTTTATTTTATGAACTTCAATGATATACCACTTTCGGCATTACATTGATGCCATCTTCAGGCCACACTCGTCATAGACGTAAAATCGCTATAAACGGAAGGAGCCATATAACTGGATCCGTGAATCAATCGTCCTGCAACAGCTCTGGATGTCCAGGTGGCCAGGCTACAATAGCTGTTGCACGACGATTGATTCACGGATCCAGTTATATGGCTCCTTCCGTTTATAGCGATTTTACGTCTGTGACGAGTGTGGCCTGAAGATCGCATCAATGTAATGCCCAAACTGGTAGCACGTAGAAGTTCATTACATAAAATAAACTTCTACAATACATAGAGCTGTTGGTAAATTATTGCATCAAGAAGTTGATGTCAGCCGTCGTCTTACGATCCATAATGAACCAACGAAGATTGAACAATCATAAGTCAATATTTACGTTGTTCTTAGACTAACGACTGTAGCCATTGTCAGAAGCGTGTTTTTAGGTTGGTTGATACCATCAAGTACATACGGCAAGAGGAAGCCATGAATACTCACATTCCCCTGGGCAGCAGATCAAGTGTTGAACTGTGGATATGTGTAAGCAAAATTTTAGTCTATACTCACAATATTGGCGCAGTTACGACTGGGCAGAAAACATCAGGTAGTAAATTACGTGACGTGTTTCCGAGGAGACTGTTAGGCGCAGAGAAAGGAACATATTACGAAAACACATATAAATTACTGGTCATTAAAAATGCTACGCTACTAAGATGACGTTCTACACACGCGAAAACAACCGACAGGAAGAAGATGATGTGATATGCAAATGATTAGCTTTTCAGAGCATTCACACAAGGTTGGCGCCGGTGGCGACACCTACAACGTGCTGACATGAGGAAAGTTTCCAACCGATTTCTCAAACACAAACAGCAGTGGACCGGCGTTGACTGGTGAAACGTTGTTGTGATGCCTCGTGTAAGGAGGAGAAATGCGTACCATTACATTTCCGACTTTGATAAAGGTCGGATTGTAGCCTATCGCGAGTGCGGTTTATCGTATCGCGACATTGCTGTTCGCGTTCGTCGAGATCCAATGCTGTTAGCAGAATATGGAATCGGTGAGTTCAGGAGGGTAATACGGAACGCAGTGCTGGATCCCAACGGCCTCGTATCACTAGCTGTCGAGATGTCAGGCATCTTACCCGCGTGGCTGTAACGGATCGTGCAGCCATGTCTCGATCCCTGAGTCAACACATGGTGACGTTTGCAAGACAACAACCATCTGCACGAACAGTTCGACGACAATTGCAGCAGTATGGACTATTTATTACCTCGGAGACCATGGCTGTGGTTACCCTTGACGCTGTATCACAGACAGGAGCGCCTGCGATGGTGTACTCAACGACGAACCTGTGTGCAAGAATGGCAAAACATTTTCTCGGATGAATCCAGGTTCTGTTTACAGCATCACGACAGTCGCATCCGTGTTGACGACATCGCGGAGAACGCACATTGGAAGCTTGTATTCGTCATCGCCATAGTGGCGTATCACCTGGTGTGATGGTATGGGGTGCCATTGGTTACACCTCTCGGTCACCTCTTGTTCACATTGACGGCACTTTGAACAGTGGACGTTACATTTCTGATATGTTACGATCCGTGGCTCTACCCTTCATTCGATCCCTGCGAATCCCTACATTTCAGGAGGATAATGCACGACCGCATGTTGCAGGTCCTGTACGGGCCTTTCTAGATACAGAAAATGTTCGACTGCTGACCTGGCCAGCACGTTCTCCAGATCTTTCGCCGACTGAAAACGTCTAGTCAATGGTGGCCAAGCAACTGGCTCGTCACAATACGCTAGTCACTACTTTTGATGAACTGTGGTATCGCGTTGAAGCTGAATACGCAGCTCTACCTGTACAGGCCATCCAAGCTGTGTTTCACTCAATGCCCACGCGTATCAAGGCCGTTTTTACGGCCAGAGGTGGTTGCTCTGGGTACTGATTTCTCAGGATCTATGCACCCAAATTGCGTGAAAATGTACTCACATGTCAGTTCAAGTACAATATATTTGTCCAATGAGTACCAGTTTATCATCTGCATTTCTTCTTGGTGTAGCAATTTTAATGGCCAGTAGTATATTATCTCAGAAAGCATTTTGTGAGAACCACATCGCTAGATGTGTGACCTGAGGCATTAAAAGCAATGCATTTGAACAAAACAGAAAAGCAGAAAAATACCGGATGTAATGGGCACAGGTGCAGATATTTCTACTGGTGACAGAAGGCGTTGTACAGAACAACCTTACGTAAATATTTACGGTGTTCTGAGACTAACAATTGTAGCCATTATCAGTAGTATGTTTTTAGGTTGGTTGATACCTCCAAGTACATGTGGCAAGAGCAAGCCATAAATACTTGCATTCCCTGGGCAGCAGATGAAGTGTTGAAATATGGATGTGTGTACGCAAAATGGTAGTCTATAGTGACATTATTGGTGCAGTTACGACTGTGCAGAAAACATCAGGTAGTATCATGTAATTTTTTCTCTGAGAACGCCGGCCGCGGTGGTCTCGCGGTTCTAGGCGCGCAGTCCGGAACCGTCCGACTGCTACGGTCGCAGGTTCGAATCCTGCCTCGGGCATGGATGTGTGTGATCTTCTTAGGTTAGGTTTAAGTAGTTCTAAGATCTAGGGGTCTGAGTCCCATAGTGCTCAGAGCCATTTTTTTTCTCTGAGAACATTGTAGTAGTCGGTAGTGTTGCTCTGTCTGAAAGTGGCATCGATTTCCTCTCATCGTTTTCTGTCACATTTCTGTTTCTTTGCTCGAATAATTTTTGCTGTGTTTTCTGATTTCAGTGAACGTACTTCAGTCTCTTCCGTTTTTGCAGGACTTCCACTTCTTCTAATCTGTTTACACTAGGCTACATTGCTTCTTCACATAACGTATTCTCCCATCTATGTTTCACTCTTCTTCGTGGTCATTCTAGTTCTTTCACTGTTTCTATCATTGCTTCTGTGATCTCATCCCAATTATCAGTCTTCTTGGTGTGAAATTTTTTAACAAGTTCGTTCCCGTAGCCTGACAGATATTTTATATCAACTCTATGGAGTTTTTTAACTTTGGGATTTGGTTTTTTAAGTTGGAATTTGGGTTTGTTATCTCATAAAAAGTGTTTCTAATCTATTTCTACTCCTCTTTTGACCCGTACGTTCATGATTTGCTTCAAATGGTTCAAATGGCTCTAAGCGCTATGCGACTTAACTTCTGATGTCATTAGTCGCCTAGAACGTAGAACAAATTAAACCTAACTAACCTAAGGACATCACACACATCCATGGCCGAGGCAGGATTTGAACCTGCGACCGTAGCGGTCGCTCGGCTCCAGACTGTAGCGCCTAGAACCGCACGGCCACTCCATCCGGCTTTCATGATTTCTCTATGGCTTTATTTGGTTCTTTCTACGTGATCCAGCTGATATGGACTTGCGTCTTCTTCTTCCTCGAAGTCAAGTTGTCTGCAAATCTTGATTACCCTTTCTTTATTCTTAATGACACTTCTGTGTGGAGGAAAATTTCCTACCTTTGCTTTGTTCTTCTCTGCCGATCTGTTCGTTGAGGACTGTTACGAGTAGTTTTCTGTTGTGCTTTGGTGTTTTTTATGTCTTATTTTCTAGTATTGCCCAAAATTGTCATGCTTTTTTCTGAATTTTTTCTGTTGCTATTGTTAGGTACATGTGCGTAGCCCTTATTTACTGATCTAGACAAGAAAAGTGATATACGCTCCGAAGAGGCTGCAAATTTTGATATGGATTCTATTAGATTCCGTTCGACAATGAGAGCTGTTCCAGGCGTAGTGTCCTTCTGTTTGTGCTGTATGGGTGGTTTCCCTTTATAAAAACTGATGTCCTCTGATTCAAATGCGTTCTGATCTCCGTATCAGGGTTTCTGAATTTGTAGGAGGCGTATGTTGCCTCTGTTTAATATTTCTTTCAGTTGCTTAAGTTTTCCAGTCCTTGGGAAAGTGTTCATGTTTAGCGTTCCTAGGAAATGTTTTTTCTAAGGCTGTATGCGAGTTGTTCTAGGAAGTTCCGGCTCTTCCTTACATAATGTTTTATGCTCTTCCGAATCTGATGGGGTATTTACATCACTGCTCTCAGTGATGAAGGACTGTTTACCTCCTGGAATACTTTTCAATTACGTTTTTGTTATCATGTCTTGGTTGAAAGGAAATTAGGAAGGGGTGTTAATCCGTTCGTGGGATGTTAAACCTGCGATCGAAATGCTAGATGGATCTCAACAGGTGCCCCATTGAGGAAAAAGACGCTTTCCGTAGCTGACCTCTTTGGTAACAGACGCTACCAATTTTTTACAGCTGCCATCAACATACAGACAGATACTGACCGCGTCTCGCTTGTTGCAAGTCAGACGTGACGTGAATTTTTGTTCTGCTTGGTGGGATGCCTCTTCCCCTGGATCTGCATACTGATATCCGTCCTCTCCACCTTTGCTATACTGAGGTATCACTGTCAGGAGAAAATAATTTACCTGCCTATTTCGCCGTTGAGATTAATTAATGTCTTCCATCTGCCTCAGAAGCGGTTGGTCCTCTTCAGCTTATCTCTTACGTTCCAGACCAGAGGTCTCCAAACTTTTTAGTCCGCGGGCCACATTGACACCTCCACGAAGTCATAAGGACCAAGATCTTCCTAGAGGGATTAAAGCACCCTAGCACTCCATGATCACCGTAATGTAAGGATAAAGAAAAGATGAAATCACAAAAATCTAAGGTTGTGGGGATACTCACACGAAATATGATTTTTAATTAATTGCATAATTTTGAATGGTGGGCGTACCTAACCGAAATTCTGGCGAATTTCACCGACAGAAAAGTATGTCACTGAACATTCTTCACGAAAGTGTCCTGCAAAATTAACGAAATCTCAAAATCATGGTTAGCAACACTATTACTGCAAGACGTAACAGAGGTAGAGCATGTCAACGCATTGTTATGTCCAGCGGCGCTACAATAAGTTTAGTTATGTACTCTTGTACCGAGCAGCAGAGCCAATATCACGGTGAATTGGCAGTATAGGTACCACCTCAAATATTTGGCGGGCCGGATACCGGGGATGACCGGCCAGCTAACGCGGGCCGGTTTGCCAGTTCAAAAATGGTTCAAATGGCTCTGAGCACTATGGGACTAAACTGCTGTGGTCATAAGTCCCCTAGAACTTAGAACTACTTAAACCTAACTAACCTAAGGACATCACACACATCCATGCCCGAGGCAGGATTTGAACCTGCGACCGTAGCAGTCACCTAGAACTGCTAGACCACCGTTTGCCGGATCTCGCGGGCCGGCTTCGACCTGCGGGCCGTAGTTTGGAGACCCCTGTTCCAGACTAACTGGCTTCATCTCTCCTCTTACTAAGCGACCAGCCATTACACTGCCTTGTGGATCATTGACTACTGAGCGCCCCGTTACATCATGGAATAGACATAGTCCGCCGGGGGAGGGGGGTTGGGGGGGGGGGGGGCAGGTGGCGATTTCTCTTATGTAAGATCATTCGTGAAATGTACTGCTGCTGTTAGACAGTGGTGTTGTCTTTGTGCGCAGGGTCGTGGCAGCAGGGGGTGTCGCAGGTGTCCACCCCTGGCGGGCGCACGTGGGCCTCGGTGACTGGCCTGTTGCCCGGCCGGCGCTATGAGGTGCGCGTGCTGGCTCGCAACATTCTAGGGCTTTCCAAGGCACCGCCCACGCCAGGAGTGGCGCTGGACACGGCACAGGAACCTCCAGGAGCGCCGCCCACGCACCTCTCCGTTCTTCCGCAAGGCTCCCAGACGCTGCTTGTAGAATGGAAGGTGAGTGGCGGTACAGTGGGATATGCTCTTAATACGGATCATTGCTCCTGCGTTATATATGACACCCATTCAACAAAAGTGCTGTATAGTTTTCTCAAGCCCATCAACCTGACTTGACTCTACACTTTCCTATCAAAACATTATCACTTTGAATTGGTATGACTTCTGATTTCAGATTTATTTGTTAACTTGGCATCAGTGCAGTATCTGCAATTAATATTAAACAAGAGGGTTAAGTGTGCTAGCTGCAATAATGCAATTGAAATTCATTGCAGTATCTTTTATTTGGACACAAACGTCTTTCTGGATAAGAGGTAGATTCATTGCAGTTACCTTTTAATAAATCTATCCTAGTGCAATGTATTCCTATCATATATCGAAATTATAAAATAGTAATGTACCCAGTGTGTCAGTGATTATCTCAGAATCGCTTGCCTGGGTAAAAGTTAATTCTTTCAGACAAATGGAGCATAGGCCAGTTGTACATTATCTGGTTCCATTGGCAGTATGTAGCTTTAAGTGACTCACGAGAAAGCGCCTCATTAGCGAGAACGATTTTGGTGACTGAGTGTTCATGTGTCGACCGGGTTGAACTAGCGAAGGCTTCTCCTAGCACTGATTTCGACTGATAATCACCTATTACGACCATGACCAAAATCTTGATTGACCCCTGAACTCATGACAGAATGCCTTACATCTTTTTCATCGACAAAACGCCCCCACACAAGTTAAGAGCTTTCCCAATATTCTCTAACTTTTGTTTGAGCCTGTCGTTACTTTTCAGTGGGCCACACGCATTCTTCGTTTCGCCAGGTAAAGTCTTTATTAGGAACTTTGGTTGATGATGAGTAATACCGTCCACTCTCAGGCTAAAAAATCGCAATTATCGTAAATGTGTCCTTCTAAAAGAATTTTAACTTCGAGTAGTATTTAGTTTCTCCATTACCTGAGAACTACATCTCCTCTTGATTGGTCCCTTGGACTAAGATCTCCATTGATTATGCATCCCAACATCAAACTGTATGCAGGTCGGGACGTCTAGCTACATTCAGTGGCGATGATAGCTGCTTGAAATGTTATTCTGCGGATTATGCACATTGCTGGCACCTTCAGGCTTTCTCCCTTCTTGAAGATAGTGGATAACATTATACACTCAAAACACTTAACACTACTCTCACAAAATATGATACTCAATTACCAACACATCAGATTTCAAAAAGGGCTCTCCACAATTCATGCCATTAATAAAATCGCGTTTCACACTTTAAAAAAGTTAAATGACTAAATTTGGCAAACAAGATAAACTCATATGAAACTTCCTGGCAGATTAAAACTGTGTGCCGGACCGAGACTCGAGATCTGGACCTTTGCCTTTCGCGCGCAAGTGCTCTACCAATTCTTTTTTTTTTCTTCGGTTTTATTCGTTGCATTTGTTCGGTGCGGATGTCCCATGACACCTGTTCAAGTTCAGTGATGAGCCGTTGATTCAGTTTTTTTATTACAGAGGGCAGTCAACCCTCTGACCGAACACCCTGAGCTACCGTGCCAGCATCCAACTGAGCTACACATGCACGACTCACGGCCCGTTCTCACAGCTTTACTACTGCCAGTACCTCGCCTCCTACCTTCCAAACTTCACATAAGCTCTCCTGCGAAACTTGCAGAACTAGCAAATGGTTCAAATCGCTCTGAGCACTATGGGGCTCAACATCTGAGGTCATCAGTCCCATAGAACTTAGAACTACTTAAACCTAACTAACCTAAGGACATCACACACATCCATGCCCGAGGCAGGATTCGAACCTGCGACCGTAGCGGTCGCGCGGTTCCAGACTGTAGCGCCTAGAACCGGCAGAACTAGCTCTCCTGAAAGAAAGTGAGACGAGGTACTGGCAGAAATAAAGCAGTGAGGACGAGACGTGAGTCGAGCTTAGGTAGCTCAGTTGGATGCTGGCACGGTAGCTCAGCGTGTTGAGTCAGAGAGCTGGTTGGCCTCTGTAATAAAAATACTGAGTCAACGGCGCATCGCTGAGCTTGAACGGGTGTCATGGGACATCCGCACCGAACAAATGCAACGAATAAAGTCGAAGAAAATGAGTAAAAAAAAAAAAGAGTTGGTAGAGCACTTTCCCGGGAAAGGTAAAGGTCCCGAGTTCGAGTCTCGGTCCAGCACACAGCTTTAATCAGCCAGGAAGCTTCATTTAAGCGTACACACCGATGCAGAGTGAAAATGTCATTCTGAAGGTAAAATCAAATGTTACGGTATTAGAGCTTTCGCTTTTAAGTGATGTTAACTAAAAGTACGTTGAGTATCACATTAAGAGACCCGGGGCGCCTATTCAGCGAAACAGCATTTTCAGATCGGGGACTAACTACTGCACATAAGCTTTCAGATTTGCATGAACACAACTTGAGTTTTCCTGCGTGCTGATGTAAACGTGACCCCGTGTGACGTAACTCGTTGACGCGTGAGTTGCAGCCGCCAGACGGCGACCGACACGGCGACGTGCTGGGCTACCGCGTCGAGTTCTGGCAGGTGGAGGCGCCGCAGCAGCGCCAGCGGCGGACGCTGGAGGCGGCGGAGGGCGCCCCGTCGCCGCTGAGGCTGCGCCTGGAGGCGCTGCGCAAGGCCACGCAGTACGCGGTGCGCGTGCGAGCCTACAACGCGGCGGGGGATGGGCCGCCGGGCACGGAGGTGCTCGCCGCCACTGCCGAGGACGGTACGTGGAGTGGCGCGCGGCCTGCGCTGGAAACACCCTTCAAGTAATGTACAAAGATGGGGCCTGAGGGAAGTACATGCCACATAAAGCTACTCTCTTATACAGGATGTTGCAAAAAGGTACGGCCAAACTTTCTGTAAACATTCCTCACACACAAATAAAGACAAGATGTTATGTGGACATGTGTCCCGAAACGCTTAATTTCCATGTTAGAGCTCATTTTAATTTCGTCAGTATGTACTGTACTTCCTCGATTCAACGCCAGTTGGCCCAATTGAAGGAAGGTAATGTTGACTTCGGTGCTTCTGTTGACATGCGACTCATTGCTCTACAGTACTAGCATCAAGCACATCAGTACGTAGCATCAACAGGTTAGTGTTCATCACAAAGGTGGTTTTGCAGTCAGTGAAATGTTTACCAATGCGGAGTTGGCAGATGCCCATTTAATGTATGGATTAGCACGGGGCAATAGCCGTGGCGCGGTACGTTTGTTTCGAGACAGATTTCCAGAACGAAGGTCTCCCGACAAGAAGACGTTCGAAGCAATTGGAGCCCGGAACATTCCAGCCTATGACACGCGACTGGGGAAGACCTAGAACGAACGAGTACACCTGCAATGAACGAGGCAATTCTTCGTGCAGTTGACGATAATGTCAGCGTCAGAGAAGTTGCTGCTGTACATAGTAACGCTGACCACGTCACTGTATGGAGAGTGCTACGGGAGAACCAGTTCTTTCCGTACCATGTACAGCGTGTGCAGGCACTATCAGCAGCTCACTGGCCTCCATGGGTACACTTCTGCGAATGGTTCATCCCACAAGGTGTCAATCCTCATTTCAGTTTTGCTGTGTGTTCCCATTTCATGATTAATGTGATTTGAAGAGAAGTAATAAAATGACCTGTAACATGGAAAGTAAGCGTTTCCGGCACATGTCCACATAACATATTTTCTTTCTTTGTGTGTGAGGAATGTTTCCTGAAAGTTTGGCCGTACCTTTTTGTAACACCCTGCATAGCGCCAGCAGCTACTCTCGTAGGTTCAGTGTGGGCTGTAATTGCCGTATGATAGCCACACTTGATAGCTATGCTAATGCGTTAAGGAGGGTAGGACGTCTAACGGGTCGTCTTGGAGCAGGAGAGGCAAGTAGACCACTTGTAAAATCGAAAATGAATATCCCATTACTTTCAAACTTGGAATGCTTATTAAACACAAACTCCTCAATGCAAAACTCTAAAAGGTTTCAGATCTATTAGAAACTGTGGTAAAAATTGAGATAATAAATTACAAAATTTGAGTGGTTTTCTAAACATGAAGTTTAAAGGGGGTAGGACGTCAAACGGGCCTACTTGGAGCAGGAGAGGCATCAGAGGACATTTTAATTTCCAGTGTCTATACTTTTACAAATAAATTCATAAAACTTTGTCATCATCACCAGGAGGGATTCAGGATTCACACTCATTGCAGTGGATGTTCGAAAACATAAGAAAATAATCTTTTTTGCGTGTGAAATTTCATCATTTTTTCACTTACTAATGGCTGCATTTTCTTCATAAGTTACAGAGAGTCTTCGATGAATTTTGCAGAGCATACATACCATAATAACAGCTTTGAGAAACTCTAGAATATATTTAATTTATGAAAAAATGAATGATATGTTGTATTTTAAACTTGATGTTTAGAAAAAAGACAACTTTTTAGTTAATTACCTCAATTTTTACCACAGTTTTTAACCGATTTGGAAAATTCTAGAGTTTCATGCACCTTTAAGTATGGTTTGTATGCTGTGCAAAATTCATCGAACCATCTCTCCTACTAATGAAGAAAAGTGTACCTATAGGAAGAAATGCTGCCATCAGTAAGTGAAAAAAATGATGAAATGTTACATGTAAAAAAATTACTTCGTTAGGTTTTCGAGCTTCCACTGCTATGAGTGTGAATTCTGAATCCTTCCTGGTCATGCTGACAAAGTATTATGAATTTATTTGGAAAAGAGTGGAAATTAAAATCTCCTGTGTTGCCTCTCCTGCTCCAAGTATGCTCGTTTGACGTCCTACCCCCCTTGAAATGTAACAGCTCGTTCACTTTTCCGTAAATTAAATATATTCTAGTTTTTGATACATCTGTGCACAATTCATCGATGAATCTCTCTTACTTATGAAGGAAAGTGTACCTATAGCAACAAATAAAGCGAACACTATGTAAAAAATTGATGAAATTTCACATGTAAATAAATAATTCTTTTATGTTTCTAAACTTCCACTGCTGTCACTGTTAATCCTGAATCCTTCCTGAAGCTATTTACAAAGTTTAATGATTTATTTGTAAAAGTATAGACAGTGGAAAATAAAATGTTATTTATTATCTCAAGTTTTACCACAGTTTCTAATAGATCTGAAACATTCTAGAGTTTTGCATTGAGGAGTTTGTGTTTAATAAGCATTCCAAGTTTGAAAGTAATGGGATATTCAATTTCGATTTTACAAGTCATCTATTTAAGAACAGAAATGTGTGTTTTGCGGAAAACGGCCGTAAAATTTTCTTCTTGAATTTGGCATTCTCTTAGACCTGTCCAACACAAAAGGCGGGGTCTTTCTCATTTTATAAATCAATTATCTTCCTTTTCACATTCCTATGATGCACTTATTTTATCACCTCCAAAAATGATTTCTCTGCTTCCACTAAGCGCTCTCTGTCTATTGCATACAAAGCTTTGATGCTGTTCACTCCAGGCTTGATTACCATTTTCTATAAAAGATGTTTCGTGCTTACAACACCATCTTTAAAACATGAAACTGCATTATAAACACCAATAGCAACTTCATTTCTTCCCACAGAAACGGTTCTTAGCAGTCTTCCACATGCACATTGGTTAAAACTTTAATTTGAGTTTTGGTTACCGCCATGAAGACGTTTCTTCAATAAGTTTTCATCTGCTAGGTCCTGAATATAAGTTTGAGGGCTTCCATTACAGCAATTGGTAGATGATTTCTGTGATGATATTATTCACCACCAGCTATTGACCTTCGCTAGCCACACCAACCTTCACTTCCTTGCGGGTACAAGTTGTCGATTGTGTTATTGCCTGTTGACATTTTGTGGACCTATAAGGCGCAAACTGCTTGCTTCATATTTTTCAAGTCCCCTGTGATCGTTTTTACTGCCAAGCCATAGTATGTCTGAAGCATGGCAATTTCTGTAACCGTCAGTCGCCCTCTCCCTTTTATTCACACTGCAAGCCTTTAAAAACAAACGAAATCAGCCATCAAAACAATGCATGTCGATAGCAGCAGAGAAGGAATCTATATCAGTACTCCTTTGTTTTACGTATGACAATCTCTGGCGCAAAAACACACATTTTAATTGTACAGAGTGAAATACACATACGTCTGACAGAAGAATGCTGTGTAAAGGGGTATGGCGCTACATCTTGGTGCATTTAAGACCAAATAACGTTCCTATGTCTTATACATCAAGCTGTTCAGGTAAATGTGCGCTAAAAAATTGGCATATTTGTGAAAAATCTAATTCTTTTTAAGTTTTAGACGTCCTACACCCCTTAATAGGTACCCGATTTACGCCTTGAAAAATTTTGTTCCAGTTTTGGCAACTAATGGGAAATCTGTATGACGGTATGACATCCACGCTGTCATTTGACAAGCCAGAATGTGGGTGAACAGTTTAGCTATTGAGGAAAGATGAGCTGTTTCATATGATGGGTCGCAGCAACGGTGCCGCATTGAGAGAGTATCGCCGGTTGAATGATATGAGGAGAGGTCCGATGTCATTAACTGGTTCAAATTAAGTGATAATGAAATTCGAAAACACAAGTGAGCTTGTGTGGCAAATTGACGAGGACGGCTTCCTATCCAGACAGAAGCTATTGAGGGGGTTGTTGTTGTAACTGATTATGCAGCACGTGTCCGGAGTAGTGTTAGTTATCACGCAGTGTGACGAGAATTTTCCACCCCGTAGTCAACAGTACCAGAAGTTTTGCTGTCTGTTTTACACTGGTCCCCGTACAAGACCCAGACAGTCCAGCAATTGAAACCTGATGGTTCGTAGAAATGGTATGAATCTGCTCTACGATTTCTGGCACGGATCCAAATCGATGACATGTGGCCGGGCAATGTCCTGTGCAGTGACGAGGCCCATTTTACACTACCGAATACAGTGAATACAAATAACTGCCGAATTTGGGGTGCTTTTAAACCGAGTGTTAAGCACTCGCCGTGTACAACCGCGTGGTACGGATTCATAAACACCTGTATTCGCTGTCCGTATAATTCCTGCATTGGAAGATCGCAACTGTGTCGAAAAATTGTTTTCATGCAAGATGTCGCTCGACCAGTGAAATCTTCTGCCTAATACAACCATCCAAGAACATTGAATATCCAAAGATCACCTCATTTGAATCCGTGTGACGTTTGACTCGGGGGACATCTAACAAGACGCGTTTCCCAGGAACACGTTAGTCTCTACTTGATCTGAAGGCCAGTATATAGAAACACTTGGTTCAGACTCCACCGGAACTGCTCCAAGCAATAGCTGATCGCGTCGTTTTGCGGATGCAGCATGTCGTCCATATCTCCGGTGATCATATTAAACAAACTGTGTAAGGGGCGGTTGATAATACAGTCATCATTACGCCTGTCTCACTTGTTTGACGTTTACTATCCACGAACAATTCCAAATCCATTACATATCGGAACATTTCATGCGTCTTTCTTGTATCGAGAGCTCCAAATCTAGTGGTCAAATTTGGAACTATTTTTTCCAGCGTAAATTGATTCCACATTAATACGTCAGAATATATACCATATTTCGCTGTCGTCAGATGGCTGTGGCCCTCTGAACCACTCAGTTCAAATACAGTATTCTCGACCTTGCATCCACGCAAGTCAGTAAACACGCACGATCTTTCTGGCGAGTGCTGCTCGGCTGTATTGTCATGTGGTTGTCGTCTCGATCCTTAAAAATTTCTCTCGTTCCTGCTTCAACCATCCGGCGGCCGGGCCCAGTAAAGATGGCAGTCAGCACCTGAACACAGTTCGCATCCTGGGCAATGTAAGGTTGAAACGAATGCGCAACGAAATCGGTGAAGAACTTTTCCACATTTTGGGTTACAACATTAAACAACAACTTGTCTTTATATAGTAGTATGCATCATGATAAACGTAGAAGTACCGTGTATTTTAATAAGTAATACGTTAGCGGTGGAAATATTTAATTTGAGGGTCCATGGATCTCCCAAGGTCCGCCAAGTCAATGGGTCTACTCTAGAGATATCGACTTTGTCTTTTGCACCACGTTCTCTTGGAGACGTTTCAGCTCTGTCATCTTCTATGGTTGTGGTATGCATCTAAACATATTGCATAACAAAGGCAGTCCATGTGCTACACTACAATAAAACCGTCGAAACTACTTCTTCCTTCGTGCCTTCCTTAATGCTTTCGCTCAGTTTGTCTGCCTTTTGGCTAGGTTATTTGTGTGTGTGTTTTCACATCACATATTTTTATTTGATGCTGGTGTTACTCAGTAGTTGTTTAGCGAAATTTAGAAAGCATTGCAGATACTTGACCTAAAAATTGCTCATTTTGCATTGCTAATATGTTTTTGATGACATTTTAGACTTACAAGTAACACTGTGGAACTTGACAAGCATCATAGACGCGGAAAATATTCTACTTGAGGCACTTTTGTGACCTAAACCAAACTGATGCTCAGTACGAACTATAAACGTTGATGACAAGCAAAAGGAGCATAAACCTATAGTTAATGTCACTTCGCTATTTTTAACTTTTGCAGAACAGTATTCAAGGTAAAACTCAAATTCAACATCTGCATGTTCCTAATTTTTTAGTTATATTTTATAACCAAATTTTTGTTTTTGTCTATTTATGGTGAGTATATTTTGACTACACTCATTCCCGTATTGAGTAATAATTTTACCTGCGTATTTAATAGGCCCCACATCTTTAGGCCTTAGGCATCAAAACAGAGTTAAAGTATTTGTTTGGAGTTTAAAATAATATTTCAACACCAATTTGAAGTGAACATCGAAGTTTTTTGCGTTTCTGACATATTTCTGCAGGTTTGCAAGGAATACTGTGACACTTGAGGAGCATCATAGAGGCAGTAAGTAATTAATTGTGGAACTTTTATGCATTCTGAATTTGGAGCACTGCGACTGTAATACGAAAAGATTTTCTGAAATTGCCTCAACCAGTTTCCTTTTTAAATAGATGTATTTCAGCAGACCATGACCGGTTTCTAGCTGCCTAGAGCTTTCTTGTTATACCTTCGTGAGGCTTCTTGTGTATCTATGACAAGATAGAAAACGACAGCAAATAATGTAGTACATATGGCACAGAATCATGAAATATTTAAAACGTAAGTTGTACTTAATGGTGTTTCTTAAGAGTAATAGATTTTGCATATATATATTTGTCATGTGTAGTACTTTGGAAAACATTATTCACTCTTTCGAGTTGCTATCACACAAAAGAATTAAGAGTCTTTGCCACAGACACCAACTTACATGTCTTATAAATTTTGAACAAGCAAAAGAGTGTGATTAAATTACAGGCTCAAAGATGTATTTGAACCAAAGATGATGTTCATCAACACTCACATTGTTGAATGTTATATCTTACTTGCAGGGAATTAGTATTTTTTTTTTCGCATTGATGAAAATTGTGTCTTTCTTACAGGAAATATAAAAGCCAAATTCACTTATATTAGTAGAAATTTAGCTGCAAATTTACATGTGCGATTTACAAGGTGTATGAAACTAGATATTTAGATGATATTTATGTTACAATTAAGAGTACAGGTGCTAGGATTATTTTTAACAGCTATGTTACTTCTTCTTAACTGAACTTGGCATACGACATTTGAGATTAGCAGGTTAGTGCATCAGTGTGCTCCTTGTACCGTGTTTCAAAGCCTCTTGCTGTTTGTCCTATGTCGCAGCAGGAGCAACAATCGCATGTTAATTTATATATGCCATATGTTTGAAAGGATGTGATAGATCATTTAGTATTATAGACCATTTTGTTTTATATTTGGTTGTTTATGTGAAGACTTATTTTAGCATTGTGTGGTTTGAGAGTCTGTATGACAAGTTACTGTAAAAAGGCAAACATGTTTGGTTTCTTAGGGCTGGATTGTTGCTGTTGTTTCATTGGATTTAATTTTATCATCTCGTTTATCGTATGTGGTTGGTCGATAAGCATTGTTCGAATCTATTGTTTTTAAAATATTAATTTCTAAATTTTTATAGTACGTTCAGCGTGAATTTGTTTATTTTGTTGAGTGCTTATTTAAAGAGAGCTAGTTTATGCTGATTTTAGTGCCATAATGCATTGTTAATTATGGCCTCTGATGTAGGTTTCCTATGTATTTGGACCTTATGTTTCCTGCTGTAGTGTTTAGGTCAAGAAAGTTGATTTCAGAGTGAGTCCGATGTTCTACTGTAAAATGTATTTAGGCATGAACATTATTAAATTTGTCATCTGTGGTTTCGCTATCAGTGCAATTTCTCCATCATATAGCAACAAGGTGTCATCAACATATCGTTTATAATAAGTGATTTTGTCTTTTTCTGTTTGCTTTGCTGTAAAGAATTTGTTTTCTGGACCTGATGTATATGTCAGCAAGAAGGCCAGCTAGGCTACTGGTCATTGCCAGACCGTCATTTTGAGAATAGATATTTTGTTTTTAAAGTAATTGTGAGACACCAATAACTCAAGGAACTCACAGAGTTCAACATTAGTTAGCTTTTAATGATGTGCTAACGTTATTTTTTTTATTATAAGTATGTCTATTATAGATCAGTTCGTGTATAGGTTGAGTATGTCGAGAGATGCAAACTGCCCTGAATTACATATGCTGTCAATCTACTCGAAAGTGTTCTTTATAGACTAATTGGTTGGGAAGTACAGTTTTTCTTGATTTTCTTATTTAGTTTTTTTGGTGACTTTGCAGCTAGAACTATTTATTGAATTCACAATCGGGCATATCAGGTGTCACCCTTATGAGTTCTGGTTTGTGATGTCAGCTTTCGGGCTATAGGGTTCGTTATTATTGTTTGGCTCCAGTAGGTGTTAGCAAAAAGTTGCAATTCTGTAACATGTATTTTTTTTATTTTAGCTTGGTATTTGTGAGTGGAATCATAGTTCAATCAGTTATGTTGCTTTTTAAAAAAAAAATTCTGAAGTTTTATCAATGTAATCTGATTTATAAAACTTATGAAACATGGAAGTTGGTGTCTGTGTGAAATCAAATCGAAAAACTGAATAATGTTTTCCAAAGTGCTACACATAAAAAATATATATCTGCAAAATCTATTAACCGTAAGTAACACCTTTAAGTATAACTTAGATTGTAAATATTTCGTGAAGCTCTGCCACATGTAGCGTGTATTTGCTACCGTTTTCGATCTTGCCACAGATATACAACATGCTTCACAAAGCTACAACAAAAAAGCACTGAATGTGTATATGCACCATCTGATGATGAGCTGCTAGACAGCTGGAAACCAGTCATCGTTTGCTGAAATACACAAATTTAAAAGTACGACTGGTTGCGGTAATTTCAGAATAGTGGCTCTGTTATGTCCTAAACTAAGCGTGATACTCAGATTGAGTTATGATCATCGTCTCCTAATGGTGATGACAGAAACTGTCGTAGACCATCATATCCACCAGAAATGGAAAGCGCTGAGAGAACTAGCGTTTCATGGTTTACGAGCACGTATACTGACAAAGAAGAGTATCGAAGGGCATAGTGGATATTGGGAATCGAATTCTACTGTAAACAGCTGCTTGAGACCAACAATAGCTCGCAGTGTGGTTGGTGTCCAGGCAGCCAGCACACATAACAGCAAAACTCGCAGCACCTGAAAAGGACTGCTGGGTCAGTCATTCACATATAGTGTGTAAAATGTGAACAAAAACTCAACGTAACACACAGAAGCACACTATTCCGTAAAACTCCTGTCTGACAACTAACACAAAACGGGCCAGATCGCTGTTGCAGAAGCAACGGGAAAAGCATACCAAATTTAAAAGAACCCAAAGTCCCCAAGATTGGCAAAGTTTTGCAGAAGTTCGAATGAAAGCGCGTATTTCAATGCGAGATGCTTTCAATAATTTCCACAATGAAACTCTATTTCGAAATCTGGCAGAAAACCCAAAGAGATCCTGGTCATTCATAAAGCACACCAGTGGCAAGGTGCAGTCAATACCTTCACTGTGCTATAACAACGGTGAAGTCACTGATGACAGTGCCACAAAAACTGAGTTACTAAACAAAGTTTTCTGAAACTCCTGCATTAAAGAAGACGAAGTAAATATTCCTGAATGCCAGTCAAGAACAACTGCCAAGATGAGAAACATGGAAGTAGATGTCCTCGGTGTAGCAAAGCTAATTAAGTCACTCAATAAAGGTAAGGCCTACAGTCCACATTGTGCACTAGTCAGGTTCCTTTCAGAGTATGCTGATGCAATAGCTCCATATTCAACAATTATATACAATCACTCTCTCACAGAACGATACGCATCTAAAGACTGGAAAATTGCTCAAGTCTCACCAATACCCAAACAGGGAAATAGGAGTAATCCCCTGAATTACAAGCCCATATCACGAACGTCGATTTGCAACAGGGGTTTGGAACATATACTGCTTCGAACATTGTGAAGTACCTCGAAGAAAACGATTTGTTAACACTTAGTCCGCACGGATTCAGAAAATATCATTCTTGTGAAACACAACTAGCTCTTTATACTCATGAAGCTACCGACGGGGGATGTCAAATTGATTGCATATTTTTAGATTTCCTGAAGGCTTTCGACACCGTTCCTCACAAGCGTCTTCTAACCAAACAGCTTGCATATGGAATATCGTCTCAGTTGTGGGACCGGATTCGTGATTTTCTTTCAGAAGTGTCACAGTTCGTAGTAATAAACGGAAAGTCATCGAGTAAAATAGACGCTATATCCGGCTTTCCCCAAGGAAGTGTTATAGGGCCTCTGTTGTTCCTGATATATATTGACGAAATAGAAGACAATCTCAGTAGCCCTCTTAGATGGTTTGCAGATGATGCTGTCATTTAGCGTCTTGTAAAGTCATCAGATGACCAAACGACTTGGAACATGATTTAGGTACGATATCTGTATGGTGCGAAAAGTGAATAAAGAAAAGCGTGAAGTTATTCATGTGAGTACTAAAAGAAATCTGCTAAATTTCGATTACGTGGTAAGTCACACAAACCTGAAGGCTGTAAATTCAAGTAAATACTTAGGGGTTACAATTAAAAATTACCTACATTGTAACTATCACATAGATAATGTTGATTGTAGAGTAAACCAAAGACTGCGATTCATTGTCAGAACACTTAAGAGGTGCAACAGGTCTACTAAAAAGACTGCTTACACCATGCTTGTCCGCCCTATTCTGGAGTACTCTTGTGCTGTGTGGGATGCGCATCAGGTGGGCCTGGCGGATGACATCGAGAAAGCACAAAGAAGGGCAGCTCGTTTTGTATTATGGCGAAATAGGAGAGTTAGTGCGACAGACATGATACGTGAATTGGAATGGCAATCATTAAAACAAGGGAGTTTTCCGTTGCGACGGGAACTTCTCATGAAATTTCAATCACCAATTTTCTCCTCCGATTGCAATAATATTCTGTTCGTAGCCACCTACATAGGAAGAAAGGATCAGTACCAATAAATAGGAAAAATCATGGCTCTCACAGAAAAATTTAGGTGCTCGCTTTTCCCGGAAGCTTTCCGAGTGGAACGGTAAAGAGACAACTTGAAGGTGGTTTACTGATCCGTCTGCCAGGTACTTCATTGTGAATAGCAGAGTAATCACGTAGCTGTAGATGTAACTATATATATTTCATTAATTATTCTGAGCAACCAAATGTTGGTTTTTAACTAGTTGTGGAGATCATATTATTTGTAGCTTTGAACGAAATTTACTGATGTGACTGGTAAAGTAACCCATAAACGACTTTTTAAGTGAGCGATGGAAAAACAGCTGGAAAAACGTTCATGATTTCACGCAATTCACTTGCTTTTTTAAGTAAGTGACATATTTTTTTGATAAATAACTCAGGTCGTTCGGATATGTTTGAGCACAGCCCAGGTCGGACTACACGGTAATAGTAGTTAAAACTCTAGTCTCTATTTTGTGCAGAGGAGAGGAAAGCGGGATGGTGGGATGGTACCATATGTACTAAGAGCGCGCGCCCGTGTGCGCGACGTTTGTATGTGTGTGTGTGTGTGTGTGTGTGTGTCTGAGAGTGTGTGTGTGACTAAAATTACGGTTAATTTTTTATTTCCCGCCGTGCACCTTACTGCAGTTTTAATTTATCGCGCGACCGCAGTGCCAACAAACGGTGGAAACTTCAACTATGGAGCAGGACCCTCATACATATAATACTGTTTTATTTCGTTTAGCTTCTCACTTTGTTTCCTTTGTGCCTATTTTGAGCTGAAAATATCTGCATACCTTTGCAGGTGTTGACTGTATGCGACGTTTCGGAACAAAACTGTTCTGTCCGCTCAGTGTATTTGCTGTTGCTTACACTAATGAGCTCTTCTCTCTTCATCATCAATATTTCATTACGACATGCCTCCACAGGCGTTGGCTGAGATAGATACTAGGGAAAACATCAGACTACGCCCGAAGGCCAGTGTTTTGAATACGTGGAAGTTGTTGGGGGTACGGGCAGGCACATTTTCTCAAATGAAAGCTTTCTTTACGTTTAAAATCTTACAACTTTATTAATTTGATTTTAAAATAGTAAGTGTACATTTGTTATCATGAACAACAAGGTCCCCAATATAATTTGCTAATGAAAGTGCCTGAAGTATTATTTTAACAGATCAAAGAACAGATCTCAGAATCAATTTACAAGGCGTAAAACTCAAAATCTCATTTTGAGCAAATTGCATATTGCAAGGGTAAGTAAATGATTCTAACGCCACATGGCAACATCAAAATTTTCATAGATACTACCTGTCTTCTCTAAAGACAATAAAATATTGATCACAACATTTTTCATGAAAACAATTTAAATGCCATAAAATCTGATTACTATCAACGTAGACAAAAACCCCTTTGCCTCTGCGATGCGCAACGAATCACGAAATAATTTCCTTCCTTTTAAAAACATTAGACCATATGTGATGCATATTCCACTTAACGTATTATGACAGTTAAGCATACATGTTATAATTAACTATGTAGGTAATCTCTTCCCTTCAAAATAAATTTAAAAACTCACAAATCAACTCTTAATCTCAGTGATTACATCTGTTAAAAATATACGATACATATCTTTTGGTTTCGTCGTGGTCACGCGCTGTTGTGCACAGAGCTCTCCTTCAGTATCACATGGGGCACGGGAAAGATTTTCTACAATGTACAAAACGTTAACAAGGCGCAACCAACTTACTCAACTTGCATACTAGGATTAAACGTCGATTTGGATTCGGCTCGCAAATCTTAAAACGGGCGAGGGAGTAGACGCGGTACTAGTCAACACTTCGACTACACCGCACCGCACCAAACAGCAGTAGAGTGGGGTAGGTAACGGACAAACCAACAACTGTTGCAAGGCAACCTCAGCAAGGAAGTAAGAAAATATTCGGTGACTTTAAACTGTTGGGAGGGCCACACCAAACCACCGAATGACGTCCAAAGCTAACTTACGAAAATACTATGGGCGATTTCACCACGACAAGTAGAACCGTAAAATACCATAAGAAGTGAACTGCAATTAACACGATTCATAAGCGTCCAACATAAAAGCTCCACAGTCAACCTTTCCCTTACTGCAAAACGTAACTGTACCTCCAACATTCACTCGTGGACACCAGTAGAATATAACTCGTTATAACTGTACATAACAGAGTTCAATAGAGTGGGGGCCGACTTAGGTATCTTAATAAGACAAGCAGTGATTCGGTCCTTCACTTGGATCCGCCTACGATTAAAGTCAGTGATTTGCCTTAAAGCAGCTAAACAGACGACAATGCCGTTATCAGCTCTCTCCTTCCAAGCAGCGCTCTAACTGGAGACTGCAGTAGCGAACTAAAGCTTACACCGCTCGCAAGTCTGACATTCGCGCCACCAACGTGCACCTTTTTAGAAGTCTTATGTTGACCTCAAACACCAAACTTGCCTTAATTCTTAGTCGGAAACCAAGAGCAAAGTCAAGAAATCACTTCTCAGCCCCTGAATGACCACACGACGATCGCCAGCAGGAAACACCAGCCCTCCACACATCGACCCCACGGCGTTCCGTCCGCTATCGGCTGTTTCCGCGAGGCCTACCGGCAAAGCTGCCTTGCCCTCCGACATCGACGTCGCTACTCACGCACAGCCCACAGCTAACTCCTAGCAAGCCCCTTCTTCCTCATTCTGTCAGCCTCGCGGCGCATGGGTAGCCAACTCGCCAAAGATATGTGGTGACCTGAAACACCAATCCAAAAACAAATACGAAAAAATTAAATAACGAGCCGTACCGGCGCAATTATTGCTTTGAGCTGCCTCGGATTTTTTTTTCTGCAATGTTAGTTCAACATTAGCACTGATACATAGCCATGTGGAGCGGTTTCCTGATGAAGAGTGCCTAATACGCAGCGTGAGTCAGGAGGAAAGGTTCATAAGTAGAAGGCGACAAAACTGGTGTTCCTGAACAAAGAACTTCTTGTGGACATATGCTCTTTTCGGAGACAACAGATTTAATTTACATTGTTACATATTTTGTGTCTATATTGTTGTTGCTTACAATCTACCACAGCAGTGTAGAGGAATTCGAGGCGAACAGTTGGATGCTGGACACTTATGGTCTATCGAGTCAGGAAACTATCTCAAATCGACCTACGAAAAGAACCTAACTAAAGCGCATGTGCGTCGCTAGATATTTTCATTTTTTTATCGCTCTTTTAGTGAAAAGTTGTAGCCCTAGATGAAAAAAATGAATGGAATGTTTTTATAGGAAATGTAATATAGTTTAACGTTATGCTGCCACACCTTTTGTCTAGAGACCACAGTTATCGTGTTATTGAAGAAATATGTACACTACTGCTAGTAAAGTGTTCTGTCTGGGAAACCATTTCGAATAAGAAGTATGTTCACACGAAGTTTTTTATTCAGAATCACCAGTTCCATTACCCCCCTCTCCTCCTGTCTCATCCCACATACCTCCCTGAAAAGAATCGAAGAGCAGCGCAGCGACGCTATTCTGAGGTTTTACTGTAACTTCGGCTGTAACATCGAAGTACTTTGGGATCTGAGAGTTGTTGCAGTACTCTGTGTTTGGTGTTATACGATTTTCTGGTTGAATAGTACTGGTTACTCACTGTTGTTAAGAAGTGGTAACGGAAATAAAAGTAATTACCCCATAATGAGGCACCGGATAACACGCGTTCCTGACACCATATTATCCAGAAAGCACCTCGGAACAACCTCTGAACTTATGCTGGTGAAGTTCTAGTTTACTGTTGAAACGTCCGCTTAATAAGATTTATGTATGAATTACTGTGCTGATAAATCTCTTACATTATTTGATTTTCAAACAGCTGAGCAGAACTGAACGTCCTTAGACATTTCGCTCTATACCTTTTCTGATCAACACTAAACTGACACACAATATTTTCAGCGCAACGCAGTCTGACTTTCAATAATGATTACAAAAGAATAGCCCTGACTAACATTAACCATTGTTAATGGCACTAACTACTGATAGGCATAGTTAGCAAATGAAAGATTTTGATGGAGAACACCTTAATAGTGTTCAAAAGTCATTATATATATATATATATATATATATATATATATATATATATATATATATATATATCAGTCAATATATATCAGTCAATGATATCCAATATTACACATTTACTCTTTCTGATGGACACACATCCAGATCGTCCGCTCTCAAAATTCCACCATCTCTCTCCCCACATCCACCACTGCTGGCGGCTCACCTCCAACTGCGCAACGCTACGCGCTGTTAACAGCCAACTGTCTAACAGTACAACGGCAAATATTGCAACAATACCGACCAGCCTCAGACTAAACACAGCACAGTCAGTGATTTTCATACAGAGCGTTACCAACATAAAAATCTAAACAGCCTACTTACATAGCCCCCATGCTCCCCATAAAAAAGTTTACAAATTGTTTTGGGTAGTGGCCAATACATATTTGAAATATTTTTCATAATTACGATAACAAAGAAATCAAATGCACATACTTATTGATACAATGTTGGTCCAAAGCTAAAATTTTCTCACAGTCCATAAAGACAGTCCTGATCATTCAGCACAGTAAAATTGCAAAGGTTTTTTATTTTTTTCTCAAACTCTGAGCAGTAAAAGAACATCCACACGGAAGTTGTGGATTTCCATGAAGTCTTGAAGAAGTAGTGTTGTCCTTCCAACGGAAAGACGGTGCTGACTCTTGATATGCAGACAGGTAATGGGCCACAACAGAGCAAACCCACAGCAGAATCAGTCGAAGTTTTGAAGAATATTGGTAGTAGGTCATCACAGAGGAGACCCACTGTAGTCCTGGTAGAGATTATGGTATTGGTGGACCACCAGAGTTGCAGACCCACTGCACTCCTTGTAGAGATAATGGTATTGGCGGGTCATCAAAGGTGCAGACCCACTGCAGATCTTGTAGAGATGGCCAACAGCCTTCTGTTGCGACTGTGCAGGTGCCCAACCACCATCTAAGAGTCTAGCGGACAATGTAGCAAGTCCATAACCGCCACCTGTACATTCACAAAGATTTTGGAATTGTCCTTAGAACTAGCAATGCTGTTAACCAGTCCCTTGCTGAATTATTAACACATGCGCCAGCAGTAACAGTCCCAACTTCTCACATACTGTGCATATACTGTGACCAACAGAAATATGTGCAGTGAAACGAATGCTTACAAGTTACTTAATTTGATAAACTTGTGTCAATTACAAAAACATCATTAAACGTCATTAAAAATAATAACACAGATAACATTTGTAGTAATACAGGCTTTACAAAAGAATAAAAATAAACATATACATCAGTGATACTGGAATTATGACGTAAGTAAATGCATAAAATAATGAGAGTCGTTTTCGAAACATTAATTTCACATATGAGCATTTAAGCAGAACAGAATTAATAAGGCCTGCAAACATCTTTACAAAGAAAATAACATATTAATGCGAATTATATTTGAAGATAACTATTCCTCATCATAGTGAATGTAGCTTAGTACTAGAAAAATTCTACAACGTAAATCTTATTAGCTAAACACATAAAGACAGGAAAAACACAAATACACAGGGGTACAGACACACATAGCGGAAGAACAGAAAAGGAAAGGACAGGGTTTGTTTTCAGTGAGACGTCTGGTACTGCAGTCCAACCCAAAACTTCATTCCATAGATCTTTCTTATTACTTCAAAATTTTATCCTGAAAAAAAAGAAAAAAAAAACAAATCCTATCCAAGCATGCTTTCTGCATTCTATACACAGTTAGTTTCTTATATAGTCTACCCCCTCTTAATCTAACTTAAATCTACTGTGCTCAGATATGTATACTAAGGGACGAGGCAATGCAACAGCACAACTAATATGACGCACTGTGCAACAAACAAGGAAAATAAATTAGTAGTAAAACTGGCTTAACAGAGTAATAAAAAGTCAAATTCAGTAACACTATGCCTGGCAAACAGCAGCAGCAAATTCTACAACTTATACCTAAATATGACATAGCTCAAGCTGAAAAAATATTACAGTAGCGATAGGAAATGTTTAATACCTATCTCACATCTTAACACTAGAGTGATGCATCACCTTGACTTACTCTACGAAACAAGTTACCCAGTTCATGACAAAAATTATGCATGCAATTCCTGTGAAGGGAAATGTCTTTTTGTGCTCCTTCGTTTTTTTTTTTTTTTTGGAAGAAGATCTTAAAATTATTATTTACTGGATCTGTAGACATCTATATTAGTACATTTATTAAATTTTATTTTAACCAATGCTGCAGTGCAGCTAGAAACTAGATATTAAACAAAATAGGCAAATATAAATACAAAGCATGAAACATCATTCACTAGGCAAATAGCGTCCTCAAAGGCAGTAAATAAAATCTCTCAACTAGAAAGACAATAGATGTTAAATATTTCTCACCATATCAAAATAGTTCAAATGGCTCTGAGGACTATGGGACTCAACTGCTGTGGTCATCATTCCCCTAGAACTTAGAACTATTTAAACCTAACTAACCTAAGGACATCACACCCATCCATGCCCGAGGCAGGATTCGAACCTGCGACCGTAGCAGTCGCACGGTTCCGGACTGCGCGCCTAGAACCGCGAGACCACCGCCGCCGGCTCATCATTTCATTAGGCTTTTTAGTAAATATCATAAATTAAGAGCTCCACCGTGTAATCATATGTTTTCAAGTCGTATTTTCGATGCTTTCTACAAAGAAATGTCAATAACAAGGATAATGGCCTCATTTTTTCCTCCACCTAATGGCTTTCTTTTTACAGGCGAATATCGCTCAGCTGGGCACCCATAACACATTACATCAAGGTCACTTAGCTTTCTTACCGAAATATTTACGGCAGCGGTCTCCGCTACAGTGACGACAGTCTGATACCAATAAAAATTCACAGGTCGAAAAATTACGGTAGAAATGTGTAGAAACGAAATCTCATGAATAGCAGGGTTGATATACATTCACACATGAACACACGTTTCATAACTTTTAAAGTACGATTCTTGGTTTCCAACATCCTTTTTCTCAAATCAGAGTCCCTAACCACTACTCATTATTCCTTACCTTATTACCCATACACATATTCGTCCACACTTCTTCGATATTTCATCATAATCAGTACGTATCATAATAAACTTACCTCAACAGCATAATACACGTCGTCATCGTAATAATAACATCATAACACCTCAGTCAAATCTCAAAATCGTCGCAGCTTCCTCCAATAATTTCAAAACCTCTGCTCATTTCAATAATGTCATCCACCTTAAACGTACTACAAAAACAATATCTTCAACCAAATACATCATTCAAAGCTCTCATAGTATCACAATGGTTCCGAAAAAATATGAACAGTTCAAAAAATACAGACAAAATACAATTTCATATGTGTGAAGTTATCCAACTGTGTAATTGCGTAAACATCTGTCACTGATATTGAAAAAAAAACATGTTTGTCTCTCTCAGTTAAATGTTCAGATAGCTGCGTATTTTATGTGTTAGAGATGTATGGTAACGATGTGTAAAGTTGTACAAGCAAATACCATGTTAGCTAGGGCTCCTTGTGCTTGCCAAACACATGGTACACAAAGAAGGCGTGTACCCCCTGAGGATTAATGTAATTATATCCTCAGCTGTTACAGATTACGGCTATTGAATGAAATATATCCACGGAAAACCTTTGTATCTTTGTAATTCAGTAAACTTTTATAGCGCTAAACTGTGCGTCTTGTAAGATAATTCAGTCGAAGTGTCGTAGTTATCGTCCTCTGTAATCAAAGTTCTCCAAAAGGCAATGTTTTTACCCCGTAATAAACAAAAGTGAAATGCTATGCGTATAGATATCTTAACTTATTACGCTTATTGCCATGATGAAGTAAGTACTGTACTGTAACGTGTTGTTGTGCTACGGAAAAGGCTGTCTCATTGTAGCTATACCACCAAAGTCACTACTACAACATGTTTTACTTTCCACAAGCGTTCAGAAAAACTGTCCAGATATAAAACAGATACAGCGCAAAAGCAATAATACAAATTGTGTTAGTCATTAGTAGCATCATGATTTAATCGTTTAGCTGTCAATTAAACTAACCACTGTGTCATCTGGTATCTCTCAGAAAGTACTTTCACCCAGAATGTATTTTCAAGTACACCAAAATGTTGCATTAAAATCTCATTAGCAGTACTGGTATATGTTCTAAGTTTGTGAGCCTTACAGTCGTTACGTAATCGTGCAACTAACAAGCAAGAATGTACACACACAATAACACTGTGTCGTCTGTTCACTATAACAATGTGTTCGTAAATACTGTCTAAATATGTTCCCTAGGTTCTAGACTGGATAGTTAACTTCAAACATTGTTGCATATTAACAGTTTGTTAGTGTCTCAAATTGTACTAGTAGCGTGAAGTGAAAAGTTTTATGATAAAGACTAAGTTAAAAAGCAGATTATCTTTCAATAAACGGTTTTACCTATGAAATGTGGTGCAATCCTTTACTCTTCCTAGTACGCAGAGTTTCAGCTTCAACGCAATTATCATGTAGTATACGTCGGTAACGATTGCTAAAATGTTTCTCAAGGTTAGAGTCTACGTTATTTTTCTCCGAGCCAGCCGGCTCCCGTGGCTGCCTGCGATGTGAGTCATTGCCTACTGTCTCTTTGTTGGCTCGCGTCGTTATTGGGATTAGGAGACCTAACTTCTACAAGTTCACCTTGTGGAGACGGCCCTGCCCTGCTTGTGTCTTGCCAGTCCTGGTGAAACTCAGGTCTGTCGTTATGATGACATCGTCTGTCGTCATCCCGGTAATTTCTGTAATTAATTTCTTGTCGGTCACGTGGTGGAGAATTTCCCTCTGAACCGCAATTTCGCGCTGAACTGTTGCGTCTGACGTTATTCTATCTCCGTTGATAATAATCCGAAATTGTCTGTTTCTATGGTTATCCTTGTCATATTCATTACTACGGAAATGCGATATTTCTCTGTAACGATTTGCGTTGTAAGAATAGCCTTGTCGTGTAAAGTTATTATTTCTGTCATCGCGGAATTGTGACGGATGTGACCTGTAATTGTTGTGCTCCTGTTTTCGCGTCCCGCGATTGTCATTGTCAATGTCCAATTCTTGTAACAGTCCCTGAAAAGCTTCAATGTCGTCTTTGCAACATCCTGCCAAAATAATATGTCGTAAATGTACAGGCAATTTGATTAAGCAAATGCGGATGAGTTCTGAGGGGCTGTATGGGTTTGACAGATAATGATTCTTGTGCAACATGTCTTCAAAATATTTTACAAGACTGGAAAATTCAGACTATTCGAAATGTTTCATCATTATGATGGTATGTTTTACTCGGCCTTGAGTAGCTTGAGACCAATGTGCTGATAGGAACGCATGATAAAATTCTCCTTCACTGTGACAATCGTGAATGACCGATCGCATTCTTACAGCTGGTTCATTCTCTAAGTAGCCACACATAAATTCTAATATGTGCTCTAATGACCAGTTGGGAGGAAAACAATCAGAGAATTGGTGAAGCCAAGCTTGTGGATGAATGTCGTTGCCAGAATTCTTAAATGTTTTGAATTTACGTGTAGTAATGAACAGCTTATAGTCAAAATCACCGTGTGGGTGAGTCGCATATCGGTCATCGTTACCTCGTGTCGGCGGTTCCATCTCAAAATTCGGTGCACCTTGCCAATTTCTTTCGTAATTTCCGAAATGCCCTGTGTTGTTATTTTGTGGCTATTCCGTATTTATAAGCACCTCTTCCCATGTTGGCGCGCGAGTGTCCTCTGAAATATGTAATTCTTGTATTACCTGTGCCAACTGTTGTTGTACTTCCCGGATTTCTCTTTGGTGTTGCGTATTAATTTGATTCTGATTTTATTTGAATTTCCTAATTTGTTCATACTCTTCTGTGTCATTAAAGAGTGCCGGTATTGTGTCATTCAGATTATCATCGGCCCTCGTAGATAAATTATTTAGGTGATCCGAAAGTTCGACTACTTTCTCTGATAATGAACTAATTTCCTCCATGTGTCTTTGTGAACCAATTTTCAGAGTATCTACTGTGTCTAAGTTTTCCTGAGTTTTTGCAAGTAGCGTAACCGAATCGGTAGATGCAACTGAGTCAATTTTAGCCCGCAAGGTCTCGTGATTTTCATGAACAATAGTTTGCAGTTCTTTTATGGTTGCTTCGTGATTCTGAAATGCATTTTCATGCCACGAAAAAAAAGGTTGAAAATGCTCACAAATTTGTGTTTTATATCATTACAGACGTTTTGACATTTCGTATCGATGTTATGTAACTCAGTAGTTAAATCTTCACGTGTTTGTTAAAGCTCGGTGTCTAACTTTTGAATCTTTTGCTGTGTTTGTCTCTGATTTTGTTCCATCGTGTCTTACTTTTGAAGATTTTGTTCCATTGTTTCTAACTTTTGAAGTTTTTTCCGACTTGTTGTTTCAATTGTAATAACCATGTGCTGGTGTCTGAAACATGTTCCTCAGTGCTTTTCGGCAGTGAATTTGCACCGGCAACATTCACATTTTGACATGTCTAGTATTACGTGTTTCACACACCATTATTGTCACAATATTTCACACGATAACACAAAAAAGCACAATTTGAAGCGCAAAATAAGAAAACATATTAACATAGCACTGAAAACAATATCTCGTTAATTGCAAGCGCAGCTGAGAAATACTTGGTGTAAATCTACATTAATGCCACAACTGTTTTACTGTACAACAATGGAAAACTACAACTACAAAGGAACTACAAATTACGCGCTAGCAATAAACAATAGCTACACTTTATTTTGTGTATCATTCAATACATTGTCGTTTCTTACAATGTACCACAGCAATGTAGACGAATTCGAGACGAACAATTCGATACAGGACACCTATGGTCTATCGAGTCAGGAAACTATCTCAAATCGGCCTACCAATACTACCTAACTAAAGCGCATGCGCGTCGCGAGAGATTTTCAATCTTCTGTCGCTCTTTTAGAGAAACGTTTTAGCTGTAGATGAAAAAAATTAATTGGACGTTTTTGCAGGAAATGTAATATGGTTTAACGTTATGCTGCAACACATTTTGTCTAGAGGCGGCAATTATCGTGTTATTGAAGGAAAATGTACAATACTGCCAGTAAATTGTTCTGTCACGGAAACCATGTGGAATAGGACATATGTTCACAGGATGTTATTTATTCAGAACCACCAGTTGTATCACCCCTCAAAGCATGCCAAGAGCATCGCAGCGGCGATATCTGAGCTTTTACTGTAACTTCGGCTGTAACATCAAAGCACTTTTGCATGTGAGAGTTGTTGCAGTACTCTGTGTTTGGTCAACATTAAACTGACACAAAATTTTTTAGCCCTACGGAATCTGACTTTCAATAATCCCTACAAAAGAACGGTCCTGACTAACATTAACCTATATGTTTCACAAATCACTTACCTCACAAAAATCTTCGTTACTCGCACTACTGCAATACAGCGAGCGCCACTACTGCCAGTTAAATAAAAGATTCAAACTACTGAAGGCACTAACTACTGATAGGCATAGTTAGCAAAATGAAAGATTTTGATAGAGAACACCTTAATAGTGTTCAAAAGTCATTATATATATTATATCCAATATTACAAATGTACTCTTTCTGATGGACACACGTCCAGATCGTCCGCTCTCAAAATTCCGCCATCTCTCTCCCCAAATCCATCACCGCTGGTGGCTCACCTCCAACTGCGCAACGCTACGCGCTGTTGACAGCCAAGTGCCCAACACTACAATGGCGAGTATTACAACAAGACCGACCAGCGTCAGACTGCACACAGCACAGTCAGTGATTTTCATACAGAGCGCTACAAATCTAAACAGCATACTTACACTGTATACACAGTCTTTCTTGCATCGTTGCTCTCATGAATGGAACTGGCGTTGGAAACCTCAGTAGATATTACAATAAAAACTACCACTTAAGTCACATTGCTCTGTAAAGCATACGTGTAAATCTAAAATGTTCACACTTATCTACAGCAATATCAATCCTAGAACATTATTGTGTTTACGCTTCGACTGTTGTTACACCAAAGAGTCTTCAGCTAGAATAGTGGAGAGGACATACTATATAAACCATAGGTGACATGTGTTTTAAAGCGCAAGTTCTCAACCGTTTCCCGTTCATCTGCTCTCTGCCGCTATGTAATGTTGGCCAGCGCCCCCTCGCCTCTTCCCAAGCCCCCCCCCCCTCCCCCCCGCCTTCCAACCCTTCCTCTCCTTCGACCAATCAAGACATCCAAACCTCACAACCGCCAGCGACTGCTTAGCTTTACCTTTGGTAAATGTAAGTAAAGTTTAGGTTGGATGCGCCTATTTCTAGAGGCAACATATTGCTATAACACGGCTGGAGAAAGGAGAAAGCTTTTAGACATAACACTGCCATATAAAGACACATTTAATTTACTGATGTCCTAAAATTAGCTTTGTGGTTTACATAATATTTCAGTTTTTTTGTTTATACTAAATTATAGCTTTCGTAATACTTATAGATCTGTATAAATTTCAATGTTTTTCACAGATATGTATAAATTGAGAAAATGATCGACGAGATATTTAAATCATCTTAGTAATTACAAGTAGGTAAAATGTGGACACAAAAACAGTTAAATGGATGGTCAGTGCCGAATCGATTCGGGTATTTCCCTTGCTTGCACATGGGTCTGAGCTCATCCACGTTGTGGATGAGACAGAACACTTGACTTCATAGCCTCTTATGGAAGTTGACGTCTTAACTCGTACGAAATACTAATTAAAAGTTTTTTCGTGTTAAGGTATTATTTTTACGTTGAAGTTGTCTGTGTTATTTAAATATCAATTAAATAAATGACATGGTATTATCTATTCATGTCTTATTGTACCAATACTTTGGAAATTCAGCACCATTTTTCTCCTTTAGTAACCAAAAGGGCAATCATTAAAGAAACCGTAGGACGTCCCGATCTCCTCCACCGCTTAAGTGCCGCAACTCCCCTGTCGAGAAGACAAAAATTTCCCAAAGGGAGAAAAGCCCACATCGGGAACCAGTGGCCTAAGGCTTACCTTTTGTGCCTGATGTTTCGGTTCATACTGCGCAGACTCATGGATAGTGGAGACATAGGTAGTTGAAAACATGCCTTGGACCACGCTTAAGACCCAAAAAAGTCTTTGTTCCAAGGGCGTGAGCACTGGCCTTGAAATATTGCACCGACTGTCACAGTGTTTCACTAGCCACAGTCCTTTAGGAAATGTACCTTTTAAACTGCATTTAGTGAGTCGACCTTTTAGTTATAATATGAAGATGCAGCACTAACCAGATGAACCGGCATCAGTTAACAGAATGGTACAAGTTCATATACATTACGCTGGAAACCTGAGAGCTAGAACACGATCAGAGGGAGTAAGTTTGTACACAACTTGCTAATCGAGTAGTGTGTCGCGGTTGAGAGTACATGTGGGCACTGGATATACCCTCCCCCTAATCTCCTTGTGTCCGCCCCCCCCTCCTCCTGGCTCTGTTAATCTCCCCCTTTTTTTTGTCCATCTCCTCCTTTGCTCCGCATGTCCATCATCTCCACCTCCCTCACTGTCTATCTCCTCTTTCTCAATCTCTCTGGCATTGAGCCTTGGTTGCCTTTATTGTCAATTGCACCTTCATGGAGAAATGAAATCGCTTGCAATGAATGGGTAAATCGATTGGAATGTAAAAAGGGTATGAGAGATCACTCCTGCTGCTAGATCTGTGACAATACTAAATTCAATGACAGTATTTCACGTAATTTGAATCGGCAAACGAATAGCATTACAAAGTTTCCGACGATTTAGATTCCGACGTAGTAATCTTATCATAAGCCGATAACTAACTTCATTGTTTTCTGCTAAAATTGACTTTGTGGAAGAAAACCACCATAACACACTTGTGTACAGAATTTTTATTTAACATTAAATAGAAGGAAAAAATATATATAGGAGAAACAGTTTGCCTAATGGTTTAAATGTCTTGCTATTGTAGTTGAAACTGTGAGAAAGAAAACGAAACAGCACGTCTTCATGGCGCAGTATACCACAGCATTTTCTTTCACCCAAATGACTTTAGTAGAAAACCTTAATAGAAAATATGTAGCATATGATGCAACAACTTGTATTTGAGTATCGTGAAAAAAAGTACAAATAAGTTAAAAACTTTTAGGCATTTTTGATAATAACGTTTCCATTTGTGCTATACATATCAGAAAATATGTAAACTATGTCCATCCGAACGTGTATCACGTAAACTGTTGAAGTACAGAAGTCAAGAACTTTTCTAGGTTTTTCGTACCAACATTACACGACGACTTCTTTTCACTTAATAGTATACGTTTCTGGAGGAGGGGGGGGGGGGAGAGGGGGAGGGGGACACGAATCAACTTGGTAAACAAAGCGTGCGCAAGTGACGACAGCAAGATATGATCCTACGATAAATACACTGTAAGCGGTTTGACGTGTAAGTATCTGGTACATCTGGAGATGAGGTTACAAGCTTCGGAATCTATCATGTTAAAAGAAAATTAAATGTCATTTAACTGCATTCTGACACAAATGCATTACTATTATCAAAGGACTACGTTCCTTCGGTTCCGTCAACGATTTTAAAAGAGGTTGATGTGTGCTGAGGAATATAGTAAATCAATTTTCTCTCGACCAAATAAAAGACAGCAAATCGGTAATAGTGGTACGATGTAACCCACCCACTACCAGGCACTTGCTACACAATAGCCTCCTGACAAGGCTGTTTTTATCATTAGGTAATGCTAGGCGGCTGCCTAGGGCGGCAAAGTGGTAGGGCAAACATTTTATTTCAAATCAAACCGCGAAAAAATTGAGAAAATAGAAAAAAAGAGAAAGATGAAAAATTAAAACACCAAACTGTTTACAAAAGCATACGGAACTTTTAAATTGTAAATTTTTACTTACTTTAAAGCAAGTGGATACTGAAAAAGATTCCTCATTCTATAAATATTTCAGTTAAAATTGAAACAAAAAAAAGACACCATAATTATCCAGATAATCTAATCTGATGCTTAAGCATGCTTCCATTAGTATAGCATCATTTCTACGTTCAATGAAAAATTTACTCTCACCAGGAAATTCTTCCAGACCTTGATTAAGTTCTCTTTTCACGCAATTAAACAAAATAAGTAAATGATACCTAATTTTTTAGCAATTGCATTTTCAGTTGAGTTATAGTTTAAAATGTTAAGCACATTCCTTGTATTTCTGTCATTTTGGTGAATTTCCAGAACTGAGGACAAAAATTAAGAATTTGAGGATTTGTTGACCTCAGTCAGGGAATTGAGGACAAAACATGAAAACTGAAAACACTCCCCAGAAAGTGAGGATGTCTGGTCACCTTAGTTTAATGACTAAAGGTGTAATAGGAGATTTGCGTTTTTGTACCGTTGGATATTATTGGAGGTGAAGGAAAGGCGGGGGGGGGGGGGGGACATACCGGGAAGCCAGATGGTGGTAAAAAGAGAGGGGCAATTTTCACCTAGGGAGGCAAGGCACATAGCAACGGTCCTGCTCCCGGTGTATGTTTGGAGATGTAGACGCAGAGTTTGTTTCGCGGACTCGCAGTGTTGGCGTGGGGCAGCACAATACAGGTTTGAAACTGGCGGCCACCTGTTGCAGTGCCCGAGGCGGCGCCGCTGGGTGTGCAGTGCGTGGCGGCGTCCCCACAGAGCCTCCTGGTGGAGTGGGAGCCGCCGCCAGAGAACAAGCTGAACGGCCGCCTTCTGGGCTACCGCCTCTTCTACAGGCCGCTCGCCGAGTGGGACGGTGAGCCTCACACCTTCTTCTTCTGAGTCATAAGCGTTCCGACCTTTCATGTGAAGCGCCACAGTGTCCGCTGCAACGTCATTTCAACAGAAGGATATAAGTAATGAAACAGTATAAAGGGTGGTCCAGTGATAGTGATCGGGACAAATATCTCACGAAATAAGCATCAAAAACAAAAAACTACACAGAACGAAACTCACCTAGCTTGAAGGGGGGAACCAGATAGCGCTATGGTTGGCCCGCTAGATGGCGCTGCCATAAGTCAAACGGATACAAAACAGCGTTTTTTTAAAAATAGAAACTCCAATTTTTATTACATATTCGTGTACTATGTAATGTTTTAGTTGGACCACTTTATTCGCTTTGTGACAGATAGCGCTGTAATAGTCACAAACGTATAAGTGTTACAATGGACCGTTTACCAACTGCGGAAAAGGTCGATATCGTGTTCATGTATGGCTATTGTGATCAAAATGCCCTAGGGGCGTATGCTATGTATACTGCTCGGTATTCTGGACGACATCATCCAAGTGTCCGGACCGTTCGCCGGATAGTTACGTTATTTAAGGAAATAGGAAGTGTTCAGCCACATGTGAAACGTCAACCACGACCAGCGACAAATGATGATGCCCAAGTGGGTGTTATAGATGCTGTCGCGGGTAATCCGCACATCAGTAACAGACAAAATGCCCGAGAACCGGGAATCTCAAAAACGTCTGTGTTGAGAATGCTACATCAACATCGATATATCTATGCACTAGGAATTGCATGGCTACGACTTTGAAAGTCGTGTACAGTTCTGCCACTGGGCACAGGAGAATTTACGGGACAATGACAGATTTTTTGCACGCGTTCTATTTAGCGACGAAGCGATAACGTACATCGGCATAATATGCACTATTGGTCAACGGAAAATACACGACGGCTGCGACAAGTGGAACATCAGCGACCTCGGCGGGTTAATGTATGATGCGGCGTTATTGGAGGAACGACACTTGGCCCCCATTTTATCTATGACATTCTAAATGGTGCAATGTATGCTGATTGCCTACGTAGTGTTCTACCGATGTTACTACAAGATGATTCACTGCATGAGAGAATCACGATGTACTTCCAACATGATGGATGTCCGGCACATAGCTCGCGTGCAGTTGAAGCGGTATTGAACAGCAAATTTCATGACAGGTGGACTGGTAGTCGAAGCACGTTCGCCGGTTCTGACGTCCCCGGATTCCTTTCTGTGGGGAATGCATTGTCAATGCATGTGCGAACATTACGGAAGGCGAAGTACTCGCCGTTGAGAAGAATGTCGTTACACGTATTGTCAAATGCATTGAGGCTGACGAACATCATTTTGAGCATTTATTGCATTAATGTGGTATTCACATGTAATCACGCCGCAACAGTATGCGTTCTTAGAAATTATAAGTTCACAAAGGTACATGTATCACATTGGAATAAAATATTCAAACGTACCTAAGTTCTGTATTTTAATATAAAAAACCCACCTGTAACCAGATGTTCGTCTAAAATTGTGAGCCATATGTTCGTGACTATTACAGCGCCATGTACTACAAAGTGAAAAAGTGGTCCAACTAAAACATTCGTATTTCTTTACGTACTACACGAATATGTAATAAAAATTGGGGTTCCTATTTTAAAAAAAACCAGTTGATATCCGTTTGACCTATGGCAGCGCCATCTAGGGGGTCAACCAGCGCGCCATCTAGTTTCCCCCTTCAAGCTAGACAAGTTGCGTTCTGTCTGACGCTTTTCGTGAGATATTTGGCCCGGTCACGATCAATGGACCACCCTGTAATATTGCGGAGATAATTATTCGATGGGTATGTGGGATAACGATTGATAACCCTATGCGCCAATTGGACAGAATTTGTCACGATAGCTCTCAGGCTTTGCGTCCCATTCAGATAATTGCTTCCTGGTGCTTTCTTTTCCTTTCTCTTTCTTTTCTTTTTTTTCTTGTAAAAGTGTATTTGAAGCGATAAGCGTGGAACGCTAGTCCCGCACATGCTACGACGTCATTGGCGCCACATTAATGACGCCCCCGGCATTTTCCACAGACGTGTCGGCTCCCTCTGAGATCTCGACGCAGGACACGAAGCTGGAGGTGACGGGCCTGCTGCGCTTCTGCAACTACAGCCTGGAGGTGCGCGCCTACACCGCTGCCGGCGACGGAGTGCCCAGCGAGCCCGTCTTCTGCAGGACCTGGGAGGACGGTACGCTCCATGTTAGTGCATCCTTTGACACTACCCTAGCACTCGCTACCTAGAGCTAATAGCGCGTAGGTCGGAACAAAAAGCGTGCGACTGAGAAACTGTGACCTTCCTGTACTTCACCTACCCTATCTGACCAAAAGTATTCGGACAGCCGTACATAGCGCGCAATTTACCACTGGATGTGACGAGATGTGGACGCGCCGTTATAAAAGAGGACGCTGAGAACTGAGTTGTCAGTAGAGAAGCGGCAGGAGACTGTGGACTAGTTACTGAAAGTCAGCTGAGTAATAAATCTTTCAGGAACCCTTCAACCCTGGTAAAGCTGCCAAATTCGAGTGTTGATGACGTGACTGAAGCGGAAAAGCGAAGCAATAACCAAAAATCAACCATCTCGAGGTAGACCTTTTGTGCTGACCGACAGGTACCGTAGAGTAATGGTCACTGTGTTTGTAAAACTTTGCCACTTGTGAGTTCTAAAGTGATACTAGGCTTTCCGCTAGCACAATGACTTTGCGAAGGGTGTAGTAATCAATGGGTTAAATAATTGAGCAGTGTTGTGTCCTGCCTACTCGTCTAATGTAGCACTCCGTCTTCAAGTCACAAGTGGCCCATCGGAACCATCCGACCGCCGTGTCGACCTTGGTGGTGGATGCGGATAGGAGGGGCGAGTGGTCAGCACATCGCTCTCCCGGTCGTTATGATGGTTTTCTTTGAGCGGAGCCTCTACTATTCGGCCGAGGAATTCTCAGTTGGCATCAGGAGGCTGGAAAGTGACAACAGCGCATGGTCACCCATCCAAGTGCCGGCCACAACCGACAGCGCTTAGCTTAAATGATCTCACGGGAACCGGTGTATCCACTGCGGCAAGGCCGTTGCCCGTCTAATATAGGGTGCCTGGGAAATCTGCTTTCTCGGATCGCTAAGCGACGGCACAAGCTGATCGTATTAATGGATTTTTATTGCAGTGAGATAAATGACAATACTTAATACGGACAGTTTACAGTGGTGTCACAAGCAAATAGCAACAGATAAATAAGAAGTCTCTTGAAATGAAATGAGCGTATGGCACAGTTGGCCGGGAGGCCCCATTCGGGGACATTCGCCCGCGGAATGCTAGTTTTATTTCAGTCGACGCCACATTGCGCGTCTTGCGTGCCGGTGATGAGGATGAAATGATGATGAGGACAACACAGTACCCAGTCCACCGGGCCCGCTGCATGGGGCACGTAACCACCCAGCTAAGCAGTCAGACAAGTCTCTTCAGTTCGTAATACAAGCGAAACAATGTAGATCCTAGATCACTGCTGTAGCGTTCGTAGAATGGCTCGTCTTTAACTGGGCCGCGACCAGGCTGCGGGGCGCTTATACTCTCTTAGCCGACATCTATATGTACATCTACACACATAGTCCCCAATCCACCATACGATGCGTGGTGGACAGTACCTCGTACCATAACTAGCATCTTCTCTCTCTGTCCCACTCCCAAACCGAACGAGGGAAAAATGACTGCCTATATGCCTCTGTACGAGCTTTATCTCTCTTATCATATCTTTGTGGTCTTTCCGCGAAATAAAAGTTGCGGCAGTAAAATTGTAGTGCAGTCATCGTCAAATGCTGGTTCTCCAAATTTCCTCAGCAGCGATTCACGAAAAGAACGCCTCCTTTCGTCTAGAGTCTCCCATCCGAATTCCTGAAGCATTTCCGTAAACCTACGAGTAACAAATCTAGCAGCCCGCCTCAGAATTGCTTCTATGTACTCCCTCAATCCGACCTGACAGGGATCCCAAACGCTCGAGCAGTACTCAAGAATAGATCGTATTAGTGTTTTATAAGCGGTCTCCTTTACAGATGAACCACATCATCCCAAAATTCTACCAATGAACCGAAGACGACTATCCGCCTTCTGCACAACTGCCATTACATGCTTGTCCCACTTTATATGGCTCTGCAATGTTAATCCCAAATATTTAATCGGCGTGACTGTGTCAAGCGCTACACTACTAACGGAGTGTTCAAACATTACCGGATTCTTTTTCCTATTCATCTGCATTAATGTACATTAATATACATTTAGAGTTACCTGTCATTCTTTACACCAATCACAAATCCTGTCCAAGTCATCTTGTATCCTCCTACAGTCATTCCACGACGACACCTTCCCGTACACCACAGCATCGTCAGCAAACAGCCGCACATTGGTATCCACCCTATCCAAAAGAGCATTTATGTAGATAGAAAACAACAGCGGACCTACCACACTTCCGGGGGGCACTTCAGATGATACCCTCACCTCCGATGAACACTCATCATCGAGGACAACGTACTGGGTTCTATGACTTAAGAAGTCTTCGAGCCACTCACATATTAGGGAACCAATCCCATACGTCGTACCTTAGTTAGGAGTCTGCAGTGGGGCACCGAGTCAAACGCTTTCCGGAAGCCAAGGAATATAGCATGCGTCTGATACGCTTCATCCATGGTTAGCAAGATATCATGTAAAAAACGGCGAGTTTCGTTTCGCAGGAGCGATGCTTTCTAAAGCCGTGCTCATCCATGGACAGAAACTTCTCTGCCTCAAGGAAATTCATTATATTCAAACTAAGAATATGTTCGAGAAACCTACAACAAACCGATGTTAAGGATATTGATCTGTAATAGATCCCACTCCTGTCTCGGTCTCGTCCTGCAGAGGGTTCGGACAGCGTGCTATTGGCTTACGTCGCCTCACAACCATCCCCGCTCGAACGTTCTTGACCGACGTGCCCGCGCCTGACGCTACGTAGAAAGAAGCGGCTCATCGTATGCTACACGTTTCAGTGGTTAATGTTAAGCGAAGCTTGAGGTGATTCAAACTTCGACGCCAATGGGCAGTGGACTGTTGTAAGCGAATGATTTCGAGTCCTCAGTCAGGCTACACACTTTGACAATCCTATGGAAGGGCCTGGGTTTAAAGAATGTCTGGGGAACGTTACTTGCAGTCATCTTTAATGCCAACAGTGATTCATAGAGGGGATGGTTTTACTATGCGAGGGTGTTTGTCGCGGTTAGGGCGTGGCCCCTTTACTGTGCTTAAGAAAAAGCTAAAATAAATGTCAAAGTATACGAATACGTATTACAGCAATGTTTACAGCGTACAATAGAAGAGTAGTCCGGTGACGATGATTGTATGTATAGGTATTATAAAATGACTTGTTTTTAATAATATGAATATTTATATATGTGTTTGGAGTGAGGGAGAGAGATAGAGATTGATTTTTGATTGAGATTTTTATTTTAGTCGTAACTGGTACCTGAAGTTTGGTTGCTTGCCTCCTTGAATGATCAGCTTCTTCACCAGTTAGTGACATACTACAATTTGAAGGAAGTTATTGTTCTTTAAGGTTTAAAATACGACTCTATTAGTTACTTGGCCGTATTGCAAATAGCTTTGAGCCCAAGTTTTCGTAGATTTTCATACCTAAGGGACCACTGTTGTAAGTAAATAAGATCAAACAGCAATATGCTTTTCGTGACAAAAGGAGATTGCTTAGCACACAAACTTCCTTCAAACTACACGTCCTGTTACATCAAAATTGGTCATTGGAGTTCAGCACCATGCTATTGTACAAGAACATAATCCACTTACTGTAATTAAGAAATTATCAGGGTTTGTTACTTATTGAATGGAAGCTATAGAGAATGCATTTTTTTCCTGTATTTTGGTGAACTTTGTACTCTTACAGTTCTATTGATTGATAGACGCCGACGGCAATGAAGTTCACCTCCTACTCCACAAACCAGATATTTCTATTCTTCAGTTCTAGTAAATTTGTATACATAAATGTTTGGCCACTCTTACACATACGGTTTTATCACTAAAATATCAATTTTCAATTAAATGTAACAATACGTTCTGATCGACGACCTAGCAACACGTCCTCTTTCCACAACGTACAGATCAAATTCTCTTCTCTTTTTAATAAATCAATTGTCTTTTTTTTTACAGTCCATACTCAGAGATTCATAGCTACTATCGTCGCAGGGATTGCGCGCTAAAGAGTTTGTTGCTGTCCAGCTGCACTTCACTTCAAGTAGTTTTTCAATTAAATTTACATTACGGTTTTTACATACATTACTGAGCTTCTCAGAATAAAATCAGTCACAAATTAGTTAAAAAAAGGGGCAGTGAGGCTCACACAACATTACAGTATGACGCACCCGGTCATATAATAGCATCTGTGAGGCCATGTTTTGTGGACAACAAGGATAGTGAAATGGACTTGCCTCCACAGACTCCCAACCTGAACCCAGCTGAACATCACTGGGATAAGTTAGAATGTCAATCACTATGTAAATGGCTTGTTATAGAGGAAACGATTGCTGATTTGCTGCCCGATGCCCAAGAAATCGAGCAGTAAATGGTTGTTGGCCAGATTACTATGAGATCGGGTCCAGTAGAGGAAGCAACCATCTACATTATATGCACCAAAATAAATGAAAAAAAAAGCAGAACATACTCTTTAGTTCTGATAGTAGGGTTGGCATTTGGGTAACTGGTTAAGTGTTTTATTGTAGTTCCATAGTAATAGAAGTAATTATTGCATTAGAAAGTTAGGTACCAGATATAAATAGCCAATGTATAAGTTTATTAGACTCCAGGAAAATGTGATTTATGTGACCTATTTGAACTTTTCTAGTAATAGGCTGTAATCGTCAAGAATAAAAATGAAATCACTACTTATCCTGGTTTCGGCTTCAGGGTAGCATGGGCTGCTATTCCTCCGCAGACATTCAGACAACTCACTGACATTGTGCCATCAGAGTTGAAGCCACTATAAGGTGTAAAGGTGGGCAGACACCATACTAATGTCTGCTAATACGCTATATGTCTCGATACTACTGATCAGATAGTGTACTTATTCAGAAGGCGACTTTTGATTAAAGCAGCCCTGTCCTTTGATAAGGTGACTTTTGATTAAAGCAGTCCTGTCCATTGATATCGTTTTACTGCGAAGAAAAAAAGATATGCATTAATGTAGTATCATTAACTATAGAATGTAATAAATCCTTTCTTTTCCTGCAGTTCCTAGTCCACCAGACGACATTAAAGCTGTTGTAATGGACACCAGGACAATCCTTCTTTCATGGAAACCGCCGGCATTTCCGAATGGGGTTATTAGAAAGTACAAGATATACATTCGGTCACTTGATGGAGCCGCTTTGGTGAGTAGTATGTTCCTACATAGGGGCATCAGGACCCCCGTTTCATACTCAGAAATTTTATTCCAGTATGAGAATTTACACTGTGTTCCTATTTTAATCACAAGTTTGAAAAGTCGTACTACACACGTTTGTCAAACGTTTTATAATTCAACACATCATTCCTGTTGCGCTGCGAACTATCTTTTTGGAAGTTTATTTGTGCAGTCTCTCTTTACACTGTTTCTTCTTACTTAGTGTGATAATTTGTGTATGTGCGTATTTATGCAATGTCTTCCCAAGACGCCATTTCACGTTAACATCCCACACATAGTATTGTTTTACATTGGAAACATACTGCAGCTTTTAAATATGTGAAAAAAATAATTTTTACAGCCAACGTCTGTGTAAAAGTGTGTAGCTTACGGCTATAAAAATGCTTTTCTTCAAATTCCACGTATAGTTCAGTAACTTTTTCGTCAGAAATGAAGCCGCTCTGGCACCAGATTATCCTCTTGGAGGATATAATCATTTTCTTTAAAGATAGAAAAAATTTTGCAACCAAGATCTTTTTATTTTCTCTATGGCCAGTTGTCAAAAAGTCTAGCTGTTATATTCGAGTGTACAATATACCAGGAGAAATACAATACTATAAAAGAATGAGGTTTCCACTCTGCAGCGGAGTGTGCGCTGATATGAAACTTTCTTGCAGATTAAAACTGTGTGCCGGACCGAGACTCGAACTCGGGACCTTTGCCTTTCGGGGGCAAGTGCTCTACCACTTTCTTTTCCAATTTGTTCGTTGTTGATCGATGTGTTTGGTCGTTGCGGACGCCGCATGACATCCGTTCAAGTTCGTTTTGTTCATCCTTCCACTCAGTTATTTTATTACAAAGGCCAACCAGCTCTCTGACCAAAAACGCTGAGCTACCGTGCCGGCGGCTGAGCTACCCTTGCACGACTCACGCCCCGTCCTCACAGCTCTACTTCTGCCAGGTCCCGAATTCGAGTCTCGGTCCGGCACACAGTTTTAATCTGCCAGAAAGTTTCAGTACTACAACAATCTGCATAACTTGATAATCAGTATGCAAGTGGAAAAACATAATAACCAGATCACAATATTATTTTACATTTCTTTTAGAAATAATATTACGAGAGCACACGCCATTTATGAATCACAAGTCATACGTATAACATAATAAACAAAAAATTCATGGCACTAACAGTGTGACCCGGATTCGATGAGACTGCGATACTACGATTCATTAGCAAAGACCGAGCGGCCATGCAGCGGAATCGTCGATGGGCTGTTACGCGCCTGGTCAACAGGTAGCGTAAGTGAGCCATTACATCGATTATTAAATATTCATTGAAATACAACATTATACTCGGTATAAAAATTGACAGAGGAATGTTTATTACATAATGGAAACATTATCTATCGGTCTCACCGTATGCAGCTATTAGCATTTACATTATTTCTCAACATAGGGCAAAGACTGTCGGTTCACCTGAATCGCCAATACAGTTAGGCCTATGTCGTAAAGTACTACGCTCGTATCTTACTTGCTGCGGTGCCCGGAATTGTGCAGGATCTTTAATATCTGTAAGAAAAAGTGATTGACCCTTTGTCTTGCTGATACTAACAGCGAATGCAAGCCACATGGAAAACTGCTATCGCTTTAAATCGAAGGGAATATTTGAATCACTGGTAATCAATCAAATTTGACGAGGGAATACATCTTCACATGCCGCATCCAAAAAAATCATGCTCTGGGCTTTCGGTTTTGACTTTTGTAAATACACACCAATTTCAACCCAAAAGTTTAGTAGTAACAACTACATCACTGATTACGGTTTGATGCCTTTTTAAATTAAAAAGTAAATTAATACATCTGTAATGCTTAATGTACGTAACGTGTAACAGTAAAATATATACTTTTATCGTTTCAATACACTTGATTTTCTGCTAGAAATAGTTTCACTCTAAAATTAAGCCATCTGAAAAAATGATTAGTTGCGCCATCTGTTGTTACATTTTGCGAGAAGTATCTCATTGTTCAATTCAATTTTCACTGTTACAAATAGGGCTGTGTCTGAGCGCGACTAAAACTGTTCGTATACTTTAAGTCGCAGTTCGAGAAATCTCAAATTCTGTTCGATCTTTTGACTGGCCAGCGATGTAGTGACTTTTCTTGGTGGTATATCTACGACCTGACTGTATATTAATATTAAAAATCTGGGCTGTTGCAATGTGTTCCGCGAGAGTTGGAAAATGACACCTCCTCTGTTGTATTACCATCACTCTCTCCGATATCTCCCCTCCCCTCCACCACCAACACCACCCGACGGCATAACAATACAAATCTACTATTATATTTTTAGTCATTAAACTAAGGTGACCATACGTCCTCATTTTCTTGATATGAAGTTTTCATGCTCTGTCCTCAGTTCCTTTTAGACTAATTGAGGACGAAAAATGTTCTCAGTTTCTTGTTTCTTGTCCCCGATATTTGGAATTTCCCAAAATAATTGAACATTTTCAACTAGATATCAAATGAATATACCGGTGCAACCACATTTGGCATGATGATTTAAATTTTTAATGGTAGGAAAATATATGTGTGGAACTTCTTTCTAGTGTAAAGAATTTTTTTTTGAATTCAGAAATTTTGATATTCTCATGGGGGACGCGTCGAAGCATGAAACTATGTCATGTGGATAATCCTGGTGTTGTTTCATTTCTTTTTTAACTGAAATATTTTAATGACGAATGAATGTCATCCATTTCAGCGTCTACTCTCTTGCGTTTAAATAAGTAAATAGTGCATTATTTTCATTTTCTATTGAGAGCTCTGATAACTCCGACGCTACAGTGGTGCAGTGGTCTAAGCGTTTATCTTCTGATCATTCGTCCGAGATTAGTCCTGGTTCGAGTCCCAGAGAGGCATGGATGTTTTGTGTGTCTAACGATGATCAGTAGAGACAAAAACTGAAAGATGTGCTGAGGGAGGTGTGGTATCAGATCGCAACATGATCGCAACATAGTGCGCGTACTTCGCTACAGCGCTCAACAGAGCTCATGTTTGTTTCCGTTCCGTGCTCAGTAGTGGCTCGTTTAGTTTTGAGGTGGCGGCGACCGTGCGTTTACTTTCTTAAAGGTAATTAAAGACTTATTAAGTAACATTTCCGCACGATTTTTAAAACAATTCGGCGTTTTAAGCCGTTTTCCCGTTGTTATCCCCATTTGCTCAATTTTTGCGCTGTCTGATTTGAAATTAATTTTTCCGCCCTTTGCCACTCCTAAAACTGTGTCGCCCTGTGCAGCCGCCAAGTTTTGCGTAATGGTAGAAATGTCCCTGCTTCTAGGTTATATGTTGTATGTAACGGCAACTTATCAATAAATAAGAATTTGCAATTATGTTTCTGTCAAACTCGGAAGCTTTCGCTTGTCCCGCTACATAGAGAAGTGTCATGACGCGCATTGCCACTGTAATTTACGTTCATCATGGCGTTTACAGTTGCCTTGCCACGATATATTTCGTTTGTTAGGCATTTAATTTTTCCATAATTATCTTCATTGCTTCACCTGAATGTAGAAATTTGAAGCAAATCTTCCAAGAATTTTTAAGTTAATCGGTCAAATACATTTTGAAATGTCTGGTAACAATGTTCCTCGTATTTTATATTTCATATATATATACTTACATGTAGTGTATGTTAAAACTACACTCCTGGAAATGGAAAAAAGAACACATTGACACCGGTGTGTCAGACCCACCATACTTGCTCCGGACACTGCGAGAGGGCTGTACAAGCAATAATCAAACGCACGGCACAGCGGACACACCAGGAACCGCGGTGTTGGCCGTCGAATGGCGCTAGCTGCGCAGCATTTGTGCACCGCCGCCGTCAGTTTTAGCCAGTTCGCCGTGGCATACGGAGCTCCATCGCAGTCTTTAACACTGGTAGCATGCCGCGACAGCGTGGACGTGAACCGTATGTGCAGTTGACGGACTTTGAGCGAGGGCGTATAGTGGGCATGCGGGAGGCCGGGTGGACGTACCGCCGAATTGCTCAACACGTGGGGCGTGAGGTCTCCACAGTACATCGATGTTGTCGCCAGTAGTCGGCGGAAGGTGCACCTGCCCGTCGACCTGGGACCGGACCGCAGCGACGCACGGATGCACGCCAAGACCGTAGGATCCTACGCAGTGCCGTAGGGGACCGCACCGCCACTTCCCAGCAAATTAGGGACACTGTTGCTCCTGGGGTATCGGCGATGACCATTCGCAACCGTCTCCATGAAGCTGGGCTACGGTCCCGCACACCGTTAGGCCGTCTTCCGCTCACGCCCCAACATCGTGCAGCCCGCCTCCAGTGGTGTCGCGACAGGCGTGAATGGAGGGACGAATGGAGATGTGTCGTCTTCAGCGATGAGAGTCGCTTCTGCCTTGGTGCCAATGATGGTCGTATGCGTGTTTGGCGCCGTGCAGGTGAGCGCCACAATCAGGACTGCATACGACCGAGGCACACAGGGCCAACACCCGGCATCATGGTGTGGGGAGCGATCTCCTACACTGGACGTACACCTCTGGTGATCGTCGAGGGGACACTGAATAGTGCACGGTACATCCAAACCGTCATCGAACCCATCGTTCTACCATTCCTAGACCGGCAAGGGAACTTGCTGTTCCAACAGGACAATCCACGTCCGCATGTATACCGTGCCACCCAACGTGCTCTAGAAGGTGTAAGTCAACTACCCTGGCCAGCAAGATCTCCGGATCTGTCCCCCATTGAGCATGTTTGGGACTGGATGAAGCGTCGTCTCACGCGGTCTGCATGTCCAGCACGAACGCTGGTCCAACTGAGGCGCCAGGTGGAAATGGCATGGCAAACCGTTCCACAGGACTACATCCAGCATCTCTACTATCGTCTCCATGGGAGAATAGCAGCCTGCATTGCTGCGAAAGGTGGATATACACTGTACTAGTGCCGACATTGTGCATGCTCTGTTTCCTGTGTCTATGTGCCTGTGGTTCTGTCAGTGTGATCATGTGATGTATCTGACCCCAGGAATGTGTCAATAAAGTTTCCCCTTCCTGGGACAATGAATTCACGGTGTTCTTATTTCAATTTCCAGGAGTTTATATATAGCCTATGCTGCCAAAATGTTAATTAGGGAGTCCTATAGAAATTAGACGCAATTCGGCTCAGAATATTTAGAGGTTTTTGGTGACATCCTTCCCACTTTAGATGTTTCAGCTCTGATTGCGAAATCTTACACAGACAGTGATGTTCCTCGTATCTTCAAGGTAAAATATGCAAAGTTTCATCAAGATCGGAATTAAACTGTAGATTTGCATAAATTACAAAGAAAAGTGAAGTGACACTTATGTACATCGAATTACATACGCAAATGAATAATCTTGTTCAAGGCAAGAATAGATACATAGTTCCTACACTTAGTGAATCATCCACAAAACTACACTGATGGCACTGTCAAGCAAACATACTAAATATATTGTTAGAAACAGTTGGCTACAGATGTAACTGCACGGCAAACAAACTTAGAATTACGGATCCAACAGTGAAACAATCACGGAAAAGTAATATTGACAGGAACAGTAAAACACAAAAAGAAGAAAACAATAGCGTGCTCCAAATCTGTGAGCTGGTAGCATGAAGCACCTATCAGTAGGATACTATAAATTGGTCAGGGCTCTTATTGTGACATATGACCTATCCAATGTTACAAGGCATACTTACCAAATAGTGTAAATGGTAGGTTTTTCATGATAGATGATTGATGTCACGTGTTCATCTTGTAAAATAATATAGCACATCCTTTGGCAACATGTCTTCATGTGCGTAACAGGTTTTCATCATAACTATGACCAACACACTCACTTAGCAAACAGTTACCTTATTTTGAGGTAGGCCACCTTAAGAATCTGTATTATATTGTAGCTTTCTGAGTTATAGCGATCCTGTACTTTATAAACAGAAAACTTTTAGATGTCACCTAACGGCACGTAGCTGACCCACCAATGGTACTGATACATGGGACATTCTGTCTTAAAATAATAGAGTGCTCAAAAATTAAAAGGTTTTCCTTTATAAAAAAAATTAAAACAGTGCATAGCAACCCATGCTCACATTATAGCATTGACAGTACTGAGATGGTAAAAACCAATGCTAGTAGAGTACCTTACCCAACCAGCCCTCTAGTCCGATCACCTGTAATACTATGTGACAAGGTCATCCGGAGATTGTGTCATGGCTGTTACACTCTTTTATTTGCATTATTGGAAAAAAGGTTCTGTTAGTTTTCTATAATGCAGTTTAGTATAACATTTCCTCAATGTTTTTGTATTTTCCATCAAAACGTCTTATTAGGTAGAACATAATACTCTTCTCATCTATTTTAGAACCATTACCCAGTGATGGCTCAATGATTACAGGCAATTCTGCGTACTTAATTTCAGATATTTTTGTGTAATACAACGTTAGTATAGTGGTACCTGAATGTCTTTGTATTCTCTGCCAAAGTGTCTTAAGAGATAGAATACAATAATTTTTTTCAAGTATTTGGCACCATAGTCCCAGTGGTAAAGAATGATTACATCTACATTTCTCTATTGTGAGTGATTTTTACAGGTTTACCCATGGGTACTTAATGTTGTCCACCAATAGGTTAGTATGTAGAATGCAATTTCTTTTCTTTTTTAGTATTGCTGCTCATTGTTGAGTATTAATGGGCAGTGGACCAAACTACTTTTCCAGTCTAGTATAACCAGGTTATCATTCCTTATCTCTTGCATTAATCCACAGGGGCACACCTCTATACCTGACTTTCTTAATAAGTTCATCTGTATGTCGACTGCTCTGATAATTCAAAGCACCTTCCATACACCTAATAGTCGTAATTGATTGTGGTTTTACAATGCATATGAAACTACATTTTCTCCTACTTGTTAAGTACAATTTTGTTACATTTCTTAGGCCATGTGTCGCAATACGAATCTTACGATATCTGTAGTATTCTACCCATAAGTGCTACTTTTACTGAAAATTTTATTTTTCTGAGAATATTTCAGTGTTAGAGTTGTAATCCTAAGGTTTTCTGGTCTGCAAGTATCTCCTTAGCCAACTGTTTCTGGTATTACACGTCTTCGACACAGTTTTGCGGATTATTCCTTAAGTATAGGAACTATATCTGTATATATCATTACCTTCAAAAAGGTAATCCATCTGCTTGTGTAAATATGCTGTTGATGTCGTAGTTTACGACATAATTATATCGGCTATTCAGATGAACCAACAGTCTTTGCCCTGCGTTGCAAAATTATGTAAATGCTTATGGTTTTGCAAAATTATGTAAATGCTTATGGCTGTATGTAGACGCTAATTGTTCCATTTATAATAACCATACCTCTGCCAATGTTGCTAGCGAGTACAATATTAAATTTCAATGAGTATTTAATAATCGACGTAATGGCTGACTCCCGCCACCAGTTGACCAGGAGCGTAACAGCATATCGACACTTCCGCTGCACGCCCGCTCAGTCTTTCGTGAGGGATCGTTGCTATAACGGTCCCATGGTCGAACTCGCCGCGACTCCAGGGCACACTGATGGCCCTTTGGAATATTTATTTACCGTTTTGTATATCTGGTAAGCTAATGCGGTGCTTTTGTTTTAAAACTGGCGTGTTTGTTAGTTATGGTTGCGCAATTCACCAGAAGGTATGTAAAATAATATTGCGATCTGGTTGTCATGTATTTTCACTTGTGCACTGGTCGTCAAGTTAAGCACAGATAGTCATATAAACTTTTTATCTTGGTTTACTGTAGACCTGAATAAGGCAGCTAGAGTTTGTCACAACTGGTCACTGAGAAAACAAAACGATCTCTACACGTGAACTTGGCAGCATATATTCTTATGCATTCTATAAAACTAATGTCTGAATATCGATATTTAATTTGGGTTTAGCTGCGAGAACCTTCAGTCCGATTATTATATTACGAGCCATTTAAGAATGCCGTAGTCTGTTTGAAATAGCTTCAGGTCGTTATGTGTTGCCATTCGATTACTTGTCCCTGGATTAACGACGTCACGGACATATACGTGTCTTCATTGCGATGCAAGTAGAAGTTCTGTAATTTATTTTCGATAAATCATCAGATATACGTGGTAATGTAATCACTTGCGAAGCAACTGACGTGCAGCATAACACCGAATTCGGGAAACCAGAGAATCATACATATAAATGAAACTATAATATTTTCGCAGAGAATAAGATTAACGATGCATCAGATGGATATGAGAATGGAATTACTGCTCGCTTCTTCGTCCTTATGCTCTTTGACTCTTTAGTATTGTCAGCACGTCATATTCACAGGATAATCAGTTTTACTTAAAGTAAAATATCTTAGGTCATTGATATAAGAAGAGAATAAGTGTTTTTCACTTTTTTTTTTGGGTTATCCGACTGTCGCAGAATCATGTTTGTGAACAGGCGATATATTGGAAATAAAAGATTAGTTATGTGCAATTAACCCTACTGCACATGGAATAGTTTGTACGTTTCTCTTTTATGCACTATAACATGCAACTACAATATTGTACTTCACTAAAGCGCCTATAATTCATTTAAACTGCTGAGAAAATGTCATAAAAATTGTAATAATAATTGTTGGATCTTAATCGTAATCGGAATAAGTAATATTAAAAGTAGGCTCTTTCCTATAAGCCTTATTACTGGTCTTAAGCGAACCCACACTAATTCCTCTCTGATGCCTGCGTCTTCACCTCAGAGTAGCACTTGCAACCATGTCCTGAGTTATCTGCTGGATGTATTCCAGTATCTGCCTTCCACTACAGTTTTTACCTACTACAGCTCCCTGCAGTACCATGGAAGTTATTCCCTGATGACGCAACACATGTACTGCCATCCTGTCCCTTCTCCTTGTGTTTTCCAAATGTTCCTTTCTTTGGGGATTCTGCGGAGAAGTTCCTCATCCTTGTCCTTATCAAGTTAGTTATAGTAAGCGTAGTTACTTATGTCTGTGAGCAACTCTGACCAGTCCCTATGAAATCAATTTGAGCGAGAGCGATATCAACCGCTTAGCTAACCGTTCTCACCCTCTGTATCACAGTCATGCAGCTGGCAACGCCACTAGACGTCATTAACATCTTTCGCTCACTAACAAATAGGTGACTGTTTTCTGTTGGCAGTGATCTGTTTTGAAAACCACCTCAACTTAAGGAAACGTTCTTATTTTTGAACACAAAATGCCGGAACAAATTTATACACCACCAGCATGTCTGCAAACGTGTTCGGGCCTGAATTAAAGATGATTATGAAATGAAATGAAATGAAATGAAACGAGTGAATACAAAACCCCGGGAGTAGTCAACATTCAATTACAACTACTGACAGACTTGGGAGAGCCATTCCTGACAAAACTCTACTATCTGGTGAGCAAGACGTATGAGGCAGGCGAAATACCCTCAGACTTCAAGAAGAATATAATAATTCCAATCCCAAAGAAAGCAGGTGTTGACAGATGTGAAAATTACCGAACTATCACTTTAATAAGTCACGGATGCAAAATACTAACGCGAATTCTTTACAGACGAATGGAAAAACTAGTAGAAGCCGACCTCGGGGAAGATCAGTTTGGATTTCGTAGAAATATCGGAACACGTGAGGCAATACTAACCCTACGTAGACTTAGAGAAAGTTTTTGACAATGTTGACTGGAATACTTTCTTTCAAATTCTGAAGATGGCGGGGGTAAAATACAGGGAGCGGAAAGCTATTTACAATTTGTACAGAAACCAGATGGCAGTTATAAGAGTCGAGGGACATGAAAGGGAAGCAGTGGTTGGGAAGGTAGTGAGACCGGGTTGTAGCCTCTCCCCGACGTTATTGAATCTATATATTGAGAAAGCAGTGAAGGAAACAAAAGAAAAATTCGGAGTAGGTAATAAAATCCCTGGAGAAGAAATAAAAGCTTTGAGGTTCGCCGATGACATTGTAATTCTTTCAGAGACAGCAAAGGACTTGGAAGAGCAGTTGAACGGACTGGATGGTGTCTTGGAAGGAGGATATAAGATGAACATCAACAAAAGCAAAACGAGAATAATGGAATGCAATAGAATTAAGCCAGGTGTAGCTCAGGGAATTAGATTACGAAATGAGACACTTCAAGTAGTAAAGGAATTTTGCTATTTGGGGAGCAAAATAACTGATGATGGTCGAAGTAGAGAGGATATAGAATGCAGACTGGCAACGGCAAGGAAAGCATTTCTGAAGAATAGAAATTTGTTAACATCGATTATAAATCTATGTGTCAGGAATTCGTTTCTGGGATTATTTGTATGGAGTGTAGCCATGTATGGAAGTGAAACATGGACGATAAATATTTTGGACAAGAAGAGAATAGAATCTTTCGAAATGTGGTCCTACAGAATAATGCTGGAGATTAGATGGGTAGATCACATAACTAATGAGGAGCTATTGAATAGAATTGGGGAGAAGAGGAGTTTGGTGCACAACTTGGCAAAAAGAAGGGACCGGTTGGTAGGACATGTTTTGAGGCATCAAGGGATCACAATTTTAGCATTGGAGGGCAGCGTGGAGGGTAAAAATCGTAGAGGGAGACCAAGAGATGAATACACTAAGGAGATTCAGAAAGATGTAGGTTGGAGTAGGTACTGGGAAATGAAGAAGCTTGCACAGGATAGAGTAGCATGAAAAGCTACATCAAACCAGTCTCAGGACTGAAGACCACAACAACAACCACAACACGAAATGTTAGAAGAAACGTATTGAAACTAAGGTACTGAATGTACTGTAAAATGAAAATAAAATAATAATCACAATGAAGACACTGTGCTCGATACTACAGATACCTGTATACATTTGTAATTATAATTGGCTTCTAAGTGGAGTTCAGTACCATGATGCTAGTCCCCGTTCAATGGACACGCCTGGGTCCTGCTTAGCATGATGTCCAATGTGTGGTAACGGCGGCCGTGGAGGGGTAGCGTTAGGACGGGTAGCGGCAGTCTGCAAGTTTCACCTAAGAGGTATATGTTCGACAGGTGGTCGAGGTTTTCTCATACGTTATCGTCTGGGGAGACCAGCGCTTCACCGCAGCTTTGACTGAAAGGTGTTCAACATCCATATATCGTACCAACCCCAAATGTGATCGACGAACCTTCATGTTCATCCTTTAGGACAACTTGTCTGAAAGAAACGTTGGTATCTGGGAGTATCCACAGACAAACCTTGGAAACGTAGTAAAAAGGAAGGCAACGCCGCTGATCACGATTCCCTTCTAGATATTTCCTCCCCGCCATCGTGTGGTTTGTAGTATATGTTTCTGTGTTCGTAACGACCCCTTAAACGCTGAATTTTTTCCCCTGCAACAGGGATAAATTTCAAGAATGAACGGTAGAACGTAGTTAAACTATGAATAAATTAATGTGTAAACCCCTTGTTGAAGGAAGGTAGTTCAAATTAAAGATTAAATCATATAACAAAGTGACTAGTTTCGTATTTAAGCCAAATGAAAAAGACCAAATGAACACGAAAACAAGTTTTAGATGAATAAAATTACACGGAGAATATTTTTCTGAAAACTGAACAAGTTCTGGAATATGACTATTCTGCCGTGTTAGGTTACAATATTTATACCAGTTTGTATTACTAGTTTTGAATTATGACAGTGGTTGGGAGGCTTGCGTGCCTCAGCGATAGAGATAGCCGTACCGTAAGTGCAACCACAACGGAGGGGTATCTGTTGCGAGGCCACACAGACGTGTGAAACGTATGTTCCTGAAGAGGGGCAGCAGCCTTTTGAGTTGTTGCAAGGGCAACAGTCTGGATGATTGACTGATCTGGCCTTGTAACAATAACCAAAACGGCTTTGCTGTGCTGGTACTGCGAACGGCTGAAAGCAAAGGGAAACTACGGCCGTAATTTTTCCCGAGGGCATGCGGCTTTATTGTATGATTAAATGATGATGGTATCCTCTTGGGTAAAATATTCCGGAGGTAAAATAGTCCCCCATTCGGATCTCCGGGCGGGGACTACTCAAGAGGATATCGTTATCAGGAGAAAGAAAACTGGCGTTCTACGGATCGGAGCGTGGAATGTCAGATCCCTTAATCGGGCAGGTAGGTTAGAAAATTTAAAAAGGGAAATGGATAGATTTATGTTAGATATAGTGGGAATTATTGAAGTTCGGTGGCAGGAGGAACAAGACTTCTGGTCAGGTGACTACAGGGTTATAAACACAAAATCAAATTGGGGTAATGCAGGAGTCGGTTTAATAATGAATAGGAAAATAGGAATGCGGGTAAGCTACTACAAACAGCATAGTGAACGCATTATTGTGTCCAAGATAGATACGCAGCCCAAACATACTACAGTAGTACAAGTTTATATGCCAACTAGCCCTGCAGATGACGAAGAAATTGAAGAAATGTATGATGAAATAAAAGAAATTATTCAGATAGTGAAGGGAGACGAAAATTTAATAGTCATGGGTGACTGGAATTCGAGTGTAGAAAAAGGGAGAGAAGGAAACGTAGTAGGTGAATATGGATTGGGGCTAAGAAATGAAAGAGGATGCCGCCTGGTAGAATTTTGCACAGAGCACAACTTAATCATAGCTAACACTTGGTTTAAGAATCATGAACGAAGGTTGTATACATGGAAGAACCCTGGAGATACTAAAGGTATCAGATAGATTATATAATGGTAAGACAGAGATTTAGAAACCAGGTTTTAAATTGTAAGACATTTCCAGTGGCAGATGTGGACTCTGACTACAATCTATTGGTTATGACCTGTAGATTAAAACTGAAGAAACTGCAAAAATGTGGGAAATTAAGGAGATGGGACCTGGATAAACTGAAAGAACCAGAGGTTGTACAGAGTTTCAGGGAGAGCATAAGGGAACAATTGACAGGAATGGGGGAAAGAAATACAGTAGAAGAAGAATGGGTAGCTCTGAGGGATGAAGTAGTGAAGGCAGCAGAGGATCAAGTAGGTAAAAAGACGAGGGCTAGTAGAAATCCTTGGGTCACAGAAGAAATATTGAAGTTAATTGATGAAAGGAGAAAATATAAAATGCAGTAAATGAAGCAGGCAAAAAGGAATACAAGCGTCTCAAAAATGACATCGACAGGAAGTGCAAAATGGCTAAGCAGGGATAACTAGATGACAAATGTAAGGATGTGGAGGTTATCTCACTAGGGGTAAGATAGATATTGCCTACAGGAAAATTAAAGAGACCTTTGGAGATAAGAGAACCATTTGTATGAACATCAAGAGCTCAAATGGAAACCCAGTTCTAAGCAAAGAATGGAAAGCAGAAAGGTGGAAGGAGTATATAGAGGGTCTATGCAAGGGCGATGTACTTGACGACAATATTATGGAAATGGAAGAGGATGTAGGTGAAAATGAAATGGGAGATACCATACTGCGTGAAGAGTTTGACAGAGCACTGAAAGACCTGAGTCGAAACAAGGCCCTGGGAGTATACAACATTCCACTGGAACTACTGACAGCCTTGGGAGAGCCAGTCCTGACAAAACTCTACCTTCTGGTGAGCAAGATGTATGAGACAGGCGAAATTCCCTCAGACTTCAAGAAGAATATAATAATTCCAATCCCAAAGACAGCAGGTGTTGACAGATGTGAAAAATTACCGACAATCAGTTTAATAAGCCACAGCTGCAAAATACTAACACGAGTTCTTTACAGACGAATGGAAAAACTAGCAGAAGCCGACCTCGGGGAAGATCAGTTAGGATTCCGTAGAAACACTGGAACACGTGAGCCAATACTGACCCGGGACGACTTATCTTAGAAGAAAGATCAAGGAAAGGCAAACCTACGTTTCTAGCATTTGTAGACTCAGAGAAAGCTTTTGACAATGTTGACTGGAATACTCTCTTTCAAATTCTAAAGGTGGCAGGGGTAAAATACAGGGAGCGAAAGGCTATTTACAATTTGTACAGAAACTAGACGGCAGTTATAAGAGTCGAGGGACATGAAAGGGAAGCAGTGGTTGGGAAGGGAGTGAGACAGGGTTGTAGCCTCTCCCCTATGTTATTCAATCTGTATAAGGATGTAGGTTGCAGTAGGTACTGGGAGATGAAGAAGCTTGCACAGGATAGAGTAGCATGGAGAGCTGCATCAAACCAGACTTAGGACTGAAGACCGCAACAACAACACAGGTCGATTTGGCACTGCATGGAAGCCTAGTGGATATTAAATATTTCATTATTGGTCTGTTAAAGGATAATGAACTCTTTTGAAACTGTTATCTGATTTTGAACTTAATTGAAGGCTCTTTGCGTTACTATATGTTTTGAAAACATTATCTGGCTTCGAACTTGTCTACTGACTCCCTGTATTATAATACCTTATTGTTTCTGGGATGGATCATTCCTTTTTCTCTTTGTACATCAATGATATTTCATCTGTGCTTCACTCTGGTAACTACCGTTTGTATACAGGTGACGTCTAGTTGTACCTATGTGCCTGCCCTTTGAACATTGCAGATACCTTTGCTCAGAGCCACGATCACCACAATATCGGGGTCTTAAAGTAAACCCTAAGAAGTCACAGCTCATCCTAGTACCGAAACAAAAGTTGTTAAGGAACATTTCTGTGCTAGAGTTTCTCCAGTACTTCTCAAGCCTATTACACCGCCTTCACTAAAAATTATAATTTAGGATCAGCATCCATTGTGGGGAGAACAAATTTTGCAGCACGCAGGAAATCTGTTTCCGATAAAAACCTACAAAATTAGAAAAAGATTTACATCTCAAATTAAAAGAAATTTAGTCCAGCCAACTACTTAAAACTGTGGAGTAGTTCAGGATGAAACAAATGATAAAAATTTCCGAATCGAGCAAATGGTGAACGCTTGAATAAAACACACGTACGGCTTTCCGTTGTTCAGCCATAATAGTCCTTCCTATGCTCACTTAGGTTGGATGCAGCTGAGTAGGTTGCGTCATTTTCACACAGTCTGTTCACTCCATCAGCTTTTTACTCTTTGGTGTCCTCAGTACCGTACGACCATTCCATAACTTCAATATCTGAGGGGTTGCATCCAGCGCTCCTGCTGTATCTTTGCGTAACACAATATTTTTTTCCATCTGTTTCTCCATTCCAGCAATACGACCATGTAAAAAATCTTCTTGTAACCTGCGTCGTATCCGCATCCAATTCATCAAGAGATGAGAGCTTTGTCTTTTAGCCTCGGCGTAGTTTCGCTTTCAGCAAAATCTAGGTCTTTTTTCATTCTCTCCAACAGGAAACTAGTATCTCGGGTGCAGTTATATTTGATTTCCTCGTCCTTCACTACTTCTGTTTTCTTCTTTCCATCACCTCTGCTAATGTTACCCTATTATTTCTCACTCTACCTCTAAGCAGTCATTTACTTCTGCTGTGTTGTCATATGTTTCTGTTATATATCACTCCTCCATAGTGTGAGTAAAACTGATGTTTGTTAGAGCCTGCATATTCATTGCACTACTATATATGTATTATTGTTATTATTTATATTAATATCAATCTTTTTATAATTACTTATTGCTCATATACCACCCAAATTGTAATGTGTATTCACTTAAGAAGACTGATTAGATGTAGGAGAAGACCTCAAATTTTTAATCTTCCGTATTAAGTGGCTGGATAAGTAAATAATATCTTCATCTCCGCAAACCCTCTTCCCGAGCAATCATGAAAAATTAATCACTGCCCTCACAATATCCACCACACTGCCCCTTCTATAGCAAGTTTGGCTACTCCTGGATGCCTCAGCAGGTTCGTCTAATGAAGATTTACTACTTGCTTATGTCTTCGTCAATCCTTCTAGTAGTTTTTCATTGTGTACTCTGTCTATTCATTTTCTGAGTAATGTGACATAATCTGAGTTAAGACTTTGATACTTGAGCTCTTCAGCATCGCAATGCAGGCTATGCACCTATGATCACAGATGTGTGTGGCAACTTAATTGTAATTCATCAGTAAAGTAATGAAATTTGCTAAATCTGCGACCATTGTGGGTATTTAGTGAATAAAATCCTCTTCATCGCATAATACTTCACTTTTTTAATATTGTCGTATCGGTTACTGCCATCAGATGACTTGTAATTAACATTAAAGGAAGAATGAGAGTTGTTCGTCACAAATTATCAGACTACAAAGGCGGAGACGTAATAGGTTCAAAAATTTTAAATAGCTCACTTACCAAAACTTAGAACTTGTAAAACAAAGTTCAGTGTCAGTTAAAAAAAGTTATGCTTAGGTGTGGCGTCATATCTCAACTTGGGCCAATCATTTATATTTTATTAATTTTTCTTAAGAAATGCTAGTGACGTCCGAGAGGTGGCGACATAGTGGGGGCAGTGCCTTAATTTCTTTTTATTAGTTCATAGTTATAAATTGACAGGCGTTGTTTAGAACTACAAAAATTCGAAGTTCAGCTATAAAACTCGATTTAAATTAATACAGTGGCACATTCAGAAAATAAGGTTTATTCAGGTGGCAGCAATAAGTTGTAGTGTTTACTTAAGTATGACAATCGGATTTCATTAAATCTTTACAATCACATGTATACAACTTCTGCATACAAACATTACTTTTGAATATATTTTCTTTCAACGCGCTTTCGTCACATATTGGCTCATGACCGATGCATAAAATCTTTGTTCCATAAGCTGAAATTTACCTGAACACTGTTCTAAAATGTGTAGATCGCTGAAACAGGCTGAAAAGTAGAAAAATATAATTACTAAATTGACATAGTTTGGAAGATAGCTGCATCTTGCGGTACAACCAGTCAAGACGTCATACATCCAGCGGAAACTCCTAATAACATGACCTTGGTTCGCTTCCAGGCCACTTGTGTTAGTTAACGCCTGAGTCCACGTTCAGAAAGTTATACTTTTTTCTATAACCGGGTTGCTGGGATAAGCCAATGATTTCTTTCTCTGGGTATATACAGCATCGCTGCAACTAGGCATTTTAATTCTAGTTGGCTACTATTGCTACCGTTGCACATCATTATGAAATGTTCATTGTTGGGTATTCTTTGCACCTGTGAACCTCAACTGTGCATTTACATGGATGATAAACCAGCACTCTCTAAATCAGAGTACGGCAGATTAAGCTATGAAGCGAAAGAGGAATACATTATAAAGTTATTGTCTACTGATGATACAGAAGAGGATGGTGCAGTATATATTTTTGTGCGAAGATTCTATAGACGAGTGGATTCCGGGTGAGGAACATGCTGCAGCTACGGATATTGAAGATGCTACTGTAGTCCAGTCAAATAGCGCTTCAAAAAATACCAATTTTTCAAATTTTGAGCATAGTGGCAACATACCTTATTTTTGAACATTATTTTTTCCGTTTCTGTTTGTGTAGTATAAATTCATTATACATCATGTTATAAGTTGGAATTTACCACCTCACTTTCAGGTATTCAATTTCTCTGTATGTAACATGAGGTTTGCTGGGCACCCAACTATTCTTATCTTACATCACCACCTGAAGTTCACTATGGGCCACCTCAACCTTGGTATTTGTGAAACTATAAATATAAAAACACATCATTAAGAGACATAAACACACACACACACACACACACACACACACACACACACACACAAGCACGCGCGCGCGCACGCACACGCACACAAAATAAATTGTCTCAGGAAACTGAACTATTATTAGGTGCAATAGGCGACCTAATTAGTTATGTAATTATTCTTGTGCATAAAAGCCACACAGTTGACATAAAAAATAAGTAGCTTTATTACAATTAAGATGCATTGTCAGTTACTAAAAAATGTTGAAAGTTCTGGGTGTGTAATACTTGTAATATTGCACTTAAGCGCACTTGAGACAGATATGAACATCACTTCCAACGTTTTGGGGCCAGGTTCCTCAGCGTCACCCGAAAGACCTTGAGTTACGGATTCAGGGTCTGTACATTGAGTTGATCCCAAATTGACCTCTTCTTTAAACAGCGAGTCAGCCGCGACAAGTTCGTTGGTTTCCTCAGCGGTTTCCTCAACATCCTCCATAACATCTTATTCACTGTCTTCATATAAAAATTTTGGCACGTTTTCACAGTTGACCCCAATACATTTCTTGCAAATTGAGGAAAATTTCAAACCCACTTTTCTGCACGAGCACGCTCCGCCACAGTTCAGCTTGCATGAGCATGAAACAATGTGAAGTGCTTCAGGTGCTGGATCTTGGCTCATTATAACGAGTATTTGACTGTGGTCACTGTGATTCCAGACCCCATTTCTCAGGAGGTTCCCAGTTTCCCATCCAAATTTTGACTTGTTGGTAAGTGAGCAACGAATGACGTTGTGCAGCATCTTGTGTAGCTGGCAACCGTGCAAGATTCAGTTTGCTTTTTGTGGCAGACTGGCCGTGTAGCTGGTACCGCAAATGGTCTAGTGTGTGGGAACTGCTGACACCTCTACGATAGAATGCGATAGTAACCTGTTCTCCTGCAGTTATTATTTATTCAGTGGTAGCATGTGGTTTATTGAACGTGCAAAGCGCTGAGGTTAGGTGTTTATTTTTCGCAACAATATTGCAGCACTCAATTTTTCCTTGACAATAAAAAGCAGATGTTGTAACAGATCCGCTAAAGGCGTGAGTGAACAGAACATATTCACTGTTAAACTTGTAAGATGCAGTGGAAAACCACTTGTCTTCTGCATTTCCTCTTCCTGGCTTTAAGAAAAATCAGTTTTCAACGCCTTGCCCCAAACCGGTCATGATCACAAGCAGGTCATCATCTTCTCCTACAATGACAACACTTCCAAAATCTTTGGTTCTTGAAATGGAAGATGTTACAATTACAACGTCAGCATCTTCTTGTGCCTGGTGCACTTCAATGCTACACTCCAGAAATTCCATTTTAAGAAGTGCGATCAAACGCATCTTGTTTCGTTCGTTGTACAAGAACTTGTACTGAGGGACTTGGTTCACCATCTCTGATTCAACCACAACGTCATCCAAAGAATGTTGTTTGGAACTATGAATCCTCTCAACACTCTTTGCGCTACATTTGTCTCCCTCACATGGATACCCATCAAATCCAATAGGAAATTGAGGTCCAAAATGACGTTGCAGGTAAGAAACATAACTTTGGGCTATTGACTTGAAGCAAACATTTCGAGTCCAAGTCACTTTGTAGGTAAGGTACCCTCCATCAATGACAAAATATTCTCGGTCCACCTGACTTCACATCTTCCACTGGAACGCATTGTAGAATGAAGATTTTGTTCCTTTTCGCATGCCTTTTTCTGAGAATAGGGACATTGGGTAAGGAGCAAGTTCATATTACAGGAAGGCTTTTAAATCTTCTTCACTTTGTTTCACTAAACAAATCCTTTGTAAAGAGTTAAAGAATCAACAGGAGTAATTTAAGTGCTCTCAGCTTTTACAGAATTGAACGCAGAAAGGTGAGTTACAACTTTATCTTTTCCACAAAACTTTTGTGGAAATTGTCACCAACTATTCGTTGCTCGTAATTTGAAAAATTGGTATTTTTTGAAGCACTGTAGCGCCTTAGATACTGGGAATAGAAAAAATATTAAGAATCAAATTTGTAGAGAATGTTGTGCTCTTTAAAAAAGAAAATAGACGTCAAAGCGATAGGAGCAAATGAAACTGAGATATTTTGAAAAATCGGAAACAAGTCCGACATTTTCAATGTTTTTTGACTGCAGAAAGTTTTCCCAAGAGAAATTTTGTTGTCAAAACTTGGTTTTCTAACATTTCCAACAACATTAAAAAGTTAAAAAAATAAAGTCTGCTACCGCACGTTTTGTAAGGTACAGGCTTTTTTCTGTCAGTTTCACTGAACTATTGGTGCTTGTAGTGATATTGAAGTTGAAATAGAGAAAATGATAATAGTAGCGTCGAAAATGACGGAGCTGACGAAAACGGTGATGCATTTGTGTCTTCGGCAGGCATTAAAGATGCTAAGGGTGGAACTAAATGGCATAAGGAACCTTTTGGGACAAGAAAGTTGCTGAAGTATAATATTTTGCGTGAAATGGCTGTTCCAGCAAGTACAAAAAAACTTTTTTACATGAAAGAAATCTTCAAGAGCATGTTTACAGAAGAAATGTGTGATGTAATATAGTACGTGATACCCGCGGGAAGGAAATTCAGCTATTCACGAATTATAACATCGATTCAGAAGGAGCAAAGAAAGTGTTGAAGCCATTAACAAATGAAAAATTTGATGCGTATCCTGGTATGCTGGTTACAGCTGAAGTACGATTCTCTAACACTGAACGTACAAAGGTAATGTTGAGAACAAATGCATTCCCACTGTATCGTTCAAGCTTATTCCTCAACAGATTTTGGCAGATAAGCAGATTTATAAGATATGACAATGTGAACTCTATGGGTAAACGTTTGAAAAGCTATCAAGCTGCTGCAATGTTTGATATATTTGAAATGCTAAGTTCAGATATTCGTAAAAACTGTGTGCTTTGTAGTTGCCTTACTGTTGATGAGTAACTTTTTCCCTATAAAGGAGAGACTAGATCTGCTCAATACGAGACTTCAAAGCCAGCCAAATATGGTTTGCAGTTTTGGTGGGTTTGTAACTCTCGAAATTCTTATCTAATAACTGGAAAAATTTATACATATAAATCTGCTTCCGAAAGAGAAACTAATCAAGCGGAGAGGGTAGTAAAAGATACCATTAGCCAAGGCTGTTGATGACTTGGGTTTTTCCACAGTTCGTACTGTGAAAAGAAACATGCCCAGTATACCGTGAGAAACGCAGCCTACCTCTTTACCCATTAACTGTCATCTATATTTGCATTCAGTGAAGATAAGATTCCTCTGTGTTCATATGTCCCACAGAAGAAGAAAGAAGTTCTACTGTTACCCAAAATGCATTATGATACATCAACCTCTGAGAATCTTTCAAAGCCACTTATTATACATTATTAAAATAGCACAAAACGGGGCATTGATAATGTAGGCAAGCCGTGTTTTTATTACAGTGTAAAAAGGAGGACACAAAGATGGCCGCAAGCGTTTTTTGCAACATTCTGGATATTGCTTGCTTAGCGGCATACTTTATCTACTCAGAAAACAGTCCTGAAGCAAAAAAATGTGACTCATAGATGCACAATGCGTCTACTGAATCTGGGAAAATACTTCGCAATGCCTTTCATTATCTGTAGATCATCAAATCCTAACTGTTTGAGAAAATTTTCCGTGAAATCAGGTACTGAGTACACGATAGGACGATCTATAATTCTGGCTTCTGAAGAACTATAGGCTGAGCCGAAATGAGATACTTCCGGACGGCTGAAAGTCGTTGGTGACTTGTTTGTATGCAAATCTGAATCCAAACAAGGAAGAGGAAAACAAGATAACGTTGCAAGAAATGTAAGAAGTCAGTAAGTGATGAGCATATCATTTGTGAATAAATAAAATTTCAGTTTTATTTTTCCATTGTAACGAGCAGAAACATTTTGTAGCTATATATTATAAAGTAATTATGTGTGTCACCTATAGCAAAAAATCTGATATATTTTGCACATATTATGACTACCTCTGCTGTATTGTTACTCGGTTGTCTAACTAGCACTAATAAATAAAATAACGAAGATACATGGTTACCTGGGTAATCCGAATGCAGATTATAGAGTGCATAATGTTAGTTCCGATTTAAATGCTCTTCTAGGAGGTATTTAACTTCGCTTTTATTAGGACACTTATAAAGATGCAAATGAGGAATAGTGAGGGTTGTGAACATAGTTTCAATACACCTGAAAAATTGGTTTTTATACTTGTAAAGGTCAGCCAATGTGGACACAACCGTTAAACAAAACTTTCTCCCATCGTAGTCTTGCTGGATGCTTAAACGCCTTTCATATTTCTTTTCATATTTTAGTACATAGAAGCTAGTTTCATCGCGTTAAGCATCTGTACTGCATTTTTGAATCACACCGCAAATATGTTGGTTCTAGCCTGACTCATTTTTTCTTACATTTGCAATATCCGTGGGGTAAATGATTCCATTTTTGTTCTTGTTTCTTGTGAAACAGAAGCTGGTTTCCTCCCATGATGTTCCATGAATTCCTGTGTATTTGTTGCTGCTAAAGAATTCGTGTCTTTTATCTGGTCGATTTTAATACGTTTCTGAGTATATTATGAGCATTCTACTTCATTCTGTTTGCATCTGTTTTCCGTACTTTGTCGAATTTCAGAACACCATATTTAGCAGCTATTGAAAGAAATGGTACTCAACTTTTTTTATATGCTGTTACGGAATGAGTATATTATTCTGCTTTGAATGCTCTTAGTTCATGCCACGTAGTATGCTTTTTCATAGAGACTAGAGCATTCATCTCAGCGATTGCTAAAAATGCAGCAGTAGTGATGTGAAGGTGTTAACGAGTTGTTGACAGATACTACAAAATAGACAATGTAAGAAAAGTCAATGAAGTAGAATAATCCTGCCATTCCAGTGAAAATTCCAGAGTTTCCATTGAATGTAAAAAATTATGAAAACCTAATGCGAACAAAAATAAAATATAATACGAGCAATATACTTACATTGGATTTAAATAGACAGACTAGTAAGTAGTAACAAATGCACGTGAGTCTACAAAACAACATGAAACTAAACCACTTTTTATTTTATACGTTATAAAAACGATTGTGGAATCAATCACCCAATATTACCAGCGTGATAAAAATCAAACACAAAACAAGTAACATACGTACAATGTAATTCAAAGAGTGAAAAACACACAAAAATTCGTAATTGTTGGCAATGAAGCCAGCCTCTATGTCATGCTATGTGAGATGATACTTAGATTTTGACGTGAGCTGAAGCACTATTTTTGCCACTTCGTAATACCAATAGAATCGAAATTCCAATACTGGATTTTACAAATAAATAATAATAAAGATGAAATACAACAGCGATTTCATTTAAAAAGTTTTACGTTACTCTGAAACTCCGCTAAGGGAAGTTCATCTAAGTTTTTAGTTGATATTTCGTGAATATATTACTTTACAAAGTAACAAAAACTTTTCCAGACATGCACTTTACCATAGGACACTGAGTGATACCGGTAAAGCACAATTTAAAACATTTGTCGATTAATGATCGTATTTCTCAAAGCTAGAACACAGATTTTCGCGCCATAGCTTCCCGTATTCCAAGTGCACTGATAGGAGACGAGGGGCGCTACTTTCGTTCTTTGCTTCTGTATCGTAACAGGGGCATTGGGTTATTTGTATTTTAGTGGTCTATGGCTCTGCCGACCCAGCGGGCTGGTTGGGAGGTGTGGCGCAGTGAATTGCGGGAGAGGACGCCGTATTAAACACTCGGCGAAATTCTCGAAAAATTACAAAGAGCCTGTTAAGACCGAATTCAGTCTTTTCATTCAGAAACGCCTATGGATCGCTACTGTTACGCGTAAAAATTTCGATGTCGTTCAGAGTGTTTAAGGCAGGTTCTTTTTATGTCCTGTGCAACATTTTCGTGCTTCCAGTTATCTGACATATGCCTCTGAGTTTCCAAGGGTTTTCCTTTTGCGCTACTGCTTGCATCATCGGAATAATCACACAACCGTGCCTCGAACTCCCTCTCGATGTGCTATGTTAACTACTCCACAATGGTTACAGTTTGTTTTACACTCGTGAATCACTGTGTTCGTCAGTTTTTTTCCGTAGTTTTGTGGCCGAACACTGTTTCCGGAGGTACCTAGTCTTAAATGGTTTCCGTTGCTGCGCCAGCACCGGGACGAGTTCGAGGCGCCGGCGGGCCAGACGCACTACGGGCTGTCCCACCTGGCGCCGCTGCACCGCTACGAGATGAGGGTGACGGCGGCCACAACGGCAGGGGAGGGCGCCCCCAGCCGACCGGTCGTGCAGGCGCCCTCGGACCAGGTGAGCCGCGTCTCGCCCTGTCTTATGTCTTCCTGTGTTGACTGTGATGCCAAGTATCATGTCCCTGCTTTCTATTCAGCCAGTAGGGGTCTACAGTGAAATTTGCGGCTTTACTCCTAAGTAGTCGTATGCCTATTCGTCTGAAATCGTATGTCAGCGACTTTGATCCTTGTATCTCGATTACGGGCGACTAATGCTATCAACACAGGGTGGTCCATTGATCGTGACCGGGCCAAATATGCCACGAAATAAGCGTCAAATGAAAAAACTACAAAGAACGAAACTTGTCTAGCTTGAAGGGGGAAACCAGATGGCGCTATGGCTGGCCTGCTAGATGGCACTGCCATAGATCAAACGGATTTCAACAACGTTTTTTTTTTTTTTTTTTAATAGGGACCCCCAATTTGTATTACATATTCGTGTAGTACGTAAATAAATATGAATGTTTTAGTTCGACCACTTTTTCCGCTTTGTCATAGATGGCGCTGTAATAGTCAAAAACGTATAAGTAAGTGGTATCACGTAACATTCCGCCAGTGCTTGATACATTACCCGTGTTAAAATGGTCCGTTTACCAATTGCGGAAAATGTCGGTACCGTGTTGATGTATGGCTATTGTGATGAAAATGCCCAACGGGCGTGTGCTATGTATGCTGCTCGGTATCCTGGAAGACATCGTCCAAGTGCCCGGAGCGTTCGCCGGATAGTTACGTTATTTAAGAAAACAGGAAACGTCAACCACGACCTGCAACAAATGATGATGCCGAAGTAGGTGCTTTAGTTGCTGTCGCGGCTAATCCGCATATCAGTAGCAGACAAATTGCGTGAGAATCGGGAATCTCAAAACATCGGTGTTGAGAATGCTACGTCAACATCGATTGCACCCGTACCATATTTCTATGCACCAGAAATTCTATGGCGACGACTTTGAACGTCGTGCACAGTTCTGCCATTGGTCACGAGAGAAATTATGGGACGATTGCACCATTTAGATTGCCATCGATAAAATCCTTCCTCCCATAATGCTGCATGAAATTTTAACCCGCCAAGATCGCTGATGTACGACTTGTCCGTTGCCGAATAGTGCATATTATGCCGGTTTACGTTACCGCTGTTGGTGAATAACGCTTCGTCGCTAAATAGAACGCGTGCAAAAAAGACCTCAGAAGTTCAGTCTCATAGTGCTCAGAGCCATTTGAACCATTTGACGTTTGCAGCAGCATGGACTATCACCTCGGAGACCATGGCTGGGTTTACCCTTGATGCTGCATCACAGAGAGTAGCGCCTGCGATAGTGTAGGCCTACTCAACAACTAACCTGGGGCACGAATGGCAAAACGCCATTTTTTCGGATGAATCCAGGTTCTGTTTACAGCATCATGATGGTAGCATCCGTGTTTGGGGACATCGCAGTGAACGCACATCGGAAGCGTGTATTCGTCATCGCCATACTGGCGTATCAGCCGGCGTGGTGGTGTGGGGTGCAATTGATTACACGTCTCGGTCACCTTTTGCTCGCATTGACGGCACTTTGAACAGTGGATGTTACATTTCAGATGTGTTACGACCCGTGGCTCTACCCTTAATTCGATCCCTGCGAAACCCTACATTTCAGCAAGATAATGCACGACCGTATGTTGCAGGTCCTCTACGGGCCTTTCTGGATACAGAAAATGTTCGACTGCTGTCCTGGCCTACAGATTCTCCAGATCTCTCACCAATTCAAGACGTCTGGTCAATGGTGGCCGATCAACTGGCTCGTCGCAATACGCCAATCACTACGTGTTGAAGCTGCATTGGCAGCTGTACCTGTACACGCCATCCAAGCTGTGGTTGACTCAATGCCCATGCGTATCAAGGCCGTTATTACGCCCAGAAGTGGTTTTTCTGGGTACTGATTTTTCAAGATCTATGCGCCCAAATTGCGTGTAAACGTAATCACATGTAATTTCTAGTATAATATATTTGTTCAATGAAATACCCGTTTATCATCTGCATTTCTGCTTGGTGTACCTATTTTAATGGCCAGTAGTGTAGAAAGAAGGCAACGATTTCTGGTGAGACGAGTACAGCGTCTTGTCAACAGCAGCGGATAATATCACGTGAGTAGGATTCATTATGCATAGGAAAGTACGACAGAGGCTTCATTACTGACAGCTGTTCAGGGATAGGGCTGTTCTTGTCGGTATACCAAACCAACGCTGACAACAAAAGCAAAGGCATTAACAGATACATAAAGTATGTGAAGAAAACGAACGCTTAATTCATTATAAATAAGAGGTGAGACTCTAATAATCTCGGGGGACAGGAATGCGGATGCCGGGGAAGTAACTAAGAATGAGTGGTAGTAGGGCTGAGAGAGGAGAAAGACTAATAGACTTCCGCAGTAAACGTCAGCTGGTAACAGCGAATACTGTGTTCAAGAATCACAAGAAGAGGATGCATACCTGTGAGAGGCACAGAGGCATGAGAATATCCCAGCAGGATTGCTCTGTGGTTAGGTACATCTTCCAAAGTCAGATATTAGATTGTAAGGGGTGCCCAGCAGCAGATACAGACTCAGTTCACAGCTCAGTAATGATGAGGTGTAGACTGAAGACTGACAGAATCGTCTGGAAGAATCAGTGTGAAAGTGGAATACTGAAGTTCTTAGGAATAATGAGACGCTTTTGTACGAAATATGTGGATACTGCGATAAGAAATACCACAGGACGGAGTTCAGTTGAAGAAAATTGGACATCTATAAAAAGGGCAGTCACAGATATTGGACGGACAGACGTAGGTAAAGGGAGGGTAATACTTCAATACATCGAAGGAAGAAGGAAGCACGAAAATGGTCAGGAAAAGACAGGACTGCAGGAATATGAATCACTCAGGAACGGAATAAACTGGAATTTCAGGGAAGCCGAATGAAATGTCTGCTGGAAAAATGTAAAGAAACCGTCGGAAAGACTGACTGAGCATATAGAAAAGTCGAAACCACCTTCAGTGTAATTAAAAGAAAGGAACGGAAGCTCCACACCATTCCGATTACAGCAAGAGCAGATAAGCGGGAGAACTGAAACACAGTCAGTATTATAGCTCATGCATGTAAGTTGCTAACAAGTCAAGGTAAGGACAGGAAAGAGGTTTGCGCTTTGCGCTGGATAATGGTAGCAAGACGGAAGCAAAATGAAGGCATGTTCATAGGATTTATCGGTATGGAAAAAGAGTTCGACAATGTAAACAATTGCAAGATGTTCGAAATTGGGACAGAAATAGTGAGAAGCTGTACTGAAAGACGAACATAAAAGAACTGTTCAATATTGGATTTAAAAATCGGCGTGAAAGCATGTCAGTCAGTGATCAGATTTGCTGATGAGAATGCTGTCCCCAAATAAGGTGAAGAAGAATTACAAGAGCTATTGAATAGGGTGAACAGTCTAATGAGTACAGAATAAGGACTGACATTAAAAATAAGTACAACGAATGTGATAAGAAGTAGCAGGAGTGAGAAAATCGAGAAACATATCAAAACGAAGCAACGACGTAAAAATCGGACTAGCACAAACAATTAGGGCATTCCCAGCCAAAATCAGTCTACTAGTATGGAACTTAGGCAATAATGTTCTGAAGAAATTGTGAGAACATGCATCTGGAGCATACTATGGTGTAGTAGCGAATCATGGATTATCGGAAAAGCGGAACAGAAGAAATTCGAAGTTTTTTGAAATGTCGTGCTATAGAATAATATTGAAAATTAGGTGTCCTGATGAGAAGGTTCTCTAGAGAACCAGTGAAGAAATAAATGTATGACAAACACTGACAAGAAGGTGGGATAACATTATAGGGCGTGAATCAAGACGTCAGAGAAGAACTTCCTTGGTAATGAGGGAGCTTTAGAGGGTAAAAACTATACAGAAAGACAGAGATTGGAATACACCCAACAGATAATGGAGGATGTACTGTGTAAGTTCTGCTCTGACATGGAGAGATCGACACAGGAGAGTAAATTGCTGCTGGTCGCTACCAAGCGCTAGGAGGACTAACACAGGACGTAAAAGAGTGAATACTACACACGGAAATTTTCAGTTTTAAGTCAGTGGCAATTAAATCGCAAACGACTCGTTTGCAGTGATATGTTTACTGGTATTTTTTCGTATCTGTTATCGTGTACTTTCACCCTCCTAAATATTGACGGTTTGTAATACCCTGCATAGATATGTTAGAGAAAACTTTAACTTATTCTGTAATTTGCTGCAGCACTTGTTCCAGTGTTTTGGTATGGAAAGCGATGACAAACACTAATAGCAGCCTAGATATTGTACCAGTAACCCGACAACCCCAATTCTTTAAGGAATCGAACTCATACGCATAAAACAGCTTTAATGATCTGGTTATTCTACAAATGAGTTGTTGCGTCAAATATTTGACGTTAAGTATGATAGATCGTAATGGTTGAAGACGCATACCCCTGACTATGCTGGTCTCATAATTGCAGTTTATTCAGCAGTACTCCACTCAAAAAGTCAAAGCTTAGTAATAGACGTTTCCATATCTTCGTAGTTTCTTTTGTTTTTCTTTTAATTTTAGTAACAATTACAGGAAGAAAGCTTAGAGCCGAAGAAAAAGAAAGGCTCGGCCATGTAGTCTATTCCGGCCTCACCATCTGTTCGTCGACATTTCCACACTTCTTCTTCAAAACTGGTTCAAATGGCTCTGAGCACTATGGGACTTAACAACTGAGATCATCTGTCCCCTAGACTTAGAACTACTTCAACTTAACTAACGCAAGGACATCACACACATCCATGCCCGACGCAGGATTCGCACCTGCGACCGCAGCAGCAGCGTAGTTCCGGACAGAAGCGCCTAGAACCACCCGGCCACGAATGCCGACACTCCGTCTTCCTACTGGATTGTATGCCTGATGTGATATACGCAATAGGGGCTCCTTCTAAGCCTACTTTCCGTTAATGGCTGTATCCCCTCTTGTTTTCCTGTACCTCCGTTTCTTAATTTGTCTTCACTTGTACAGCTTTTAACTGATCAATATACTTAATTTATGATTTTACGAATTAACAGATATTTTGGTCTCATGTCCAACTCTCTGCTCCATACGTCACAGCCTGCATACTGGAAATGGAACATCTGTTCTGTTATTATGTTATTGATAATAATCTTGGACATTATAGGTGTTTTCCTAAGAAGGCAATTGTTTTTATTTTAGTTGTTAATAACTTTAGGTTTTAATTTAGACTCATATTTTTTAATACAGGTACCGTTATTTGTGCAATTTTCTCATATGATTGCAAGATGGAGACCGTGGCTGTTCTTTGAAGACAAATGTTGATGGTGTTGGCACAGCAACCAGCCACAAATTTACTTTCAGTGTCATTATTCAAAGGGTACCGTCACCGGTTTCGAGTCGTTGTGATTCGTCCTCAGACGGTTTAGACGCTTTCTTTATGACATGTGGTGTGTTTTTTCCAGATTAATTGTCCTAAAATGTAAGTAATACATTACTATAAACACGCCACACACAGGTAGTTGCGTTACAGATTTTCACTGCATGTGACTTACGTGAAATGTCCGTTTGGAGTGTTTGTTTTCATAACATTCGTTCAACAGATGTGCATACATTCGCTCTGCATTCTAATTGTAGTACACGCAAATTTTTCTCACTGAACACTTTTCATTTGTCACTGAGAAGATTTCTACCACACAACCACATGTTTTGATACATACAAATAGCTTCCAAACAAATGAGTATCAAAGATGATGTGATAGATCGTAACATTTGACGATGATGTCCTATGTTTGGAAGGATCATATATTCATTTACGCAACTGTAATGCCATTTATACTAGTACAGGACATTGATTTTTTTAGTTGATATTGTTACATTAACTATAAAGTTGCTTTTTATACACACACGCACACACGCACACACACACACACACACACACACACGCACACATATATATATATATATATATATATATATATATATATATATATATATATATATGGAACATTATTAAATTACATTTAGCATCATGAGAATTATAGTAACATATTGATTTGCTACTTGATCTGCAGATATGGGTACTGATATTACTTGCTTTGGAGGTTGGAAAATAATGTTTGGAAATTTTTCAGGAAAGGGGTGTTAGCTAACTCTGTTTCTTCATCAAGGATATAGTCTGGGGTGCTGTTGTTGTGTGTCTGTATTTCTATTTCTTCTAATATATTCATAGTGACTCCTTTTTCTGCTAGATGAATAATTTTTAAGTTGTCCTTAGTGTTTACCACTGAATGGTTTTCTTCAGCAAGGGGGGCTGCAAATGACGATTTATTCAAGTTACCAAGTCTTAAAGCATGAATGCGTGATTTGTATCGAATTTCCAATCTTCTACTTGTCTGTCCAATGTAGAATTTTGGGCGTGTATCGCATTTGAGTTTGTGTATTCCTGATTTATGGCAGGGACTCTTGGAGGTATTTACATAATGGATTACCTTTTGTTGTCATTTATTATTAGTAGAAAAGCTGATTGCAATATTTTTCTTTTTAAAGAAGTTGCCATTTGGTATGATAGTGGGCCTATGTATGGGAGAGTAGCATATTTAGGTTTGACTTCAGAAGCACACTGATTGGGCTTGAGGTGACTGCTGTGAAGTAGATCTGTGGTTTTTGTCTGCATTTTGTTGTGCATTTTTTCTGTTATTGTGGGTTTATATCCATTATTATGAGGAGCTGTTTTAATTATACTGACTTCATTTTGTTGGTCTGTGTCACTCATTGGTACTGTTTTTAGTTTGGTGTAGCATTGTTCTGAAACATGCCATGTTTCGGTGGCAGGGGTGGCAAGTTGAGTTGTCAATACTGACATCTGTGGTGGTAGGTTTTCTGTAAATACTAAATTGATATTTATTTTCACTATTGCAAAATTTTCAGGTCAAGTAAGTTAATGCTTTTATTACTTCCATGTTCAACTGTGAATCTAATATTTTTGTACATTTGGCTTAGATCTGCTGCTAGTGTATTTATTTCATTGCATGTACTATCAAAAAGCAAGATTGTATCATCAACATATCTTCTGTAGCAGATTATTTTGTTGGAGATGTGCTGGTTGGTTGAGAAGAATTTTTGTTCTATATGCTTAATGTAACTGTCAGTCAATATCCCAGCTAAGCTACTTCCCATGGCCAAATCATCATGTTGTTGGTATAATTTGTTCTTGAAGCAAAAGTAGTTATGCTCTAGGATAAGTGAGAGTATTTCTATGAGTTCACAGATCTCTGCAACAGTAATTGTCTTATATGTAAGCAGATTGTTTCTTATAATGTTGATAGTTTCTTTGACAGGGGAGTTCGTGTATAGGTTGACTACGTGTAATGATGCTAGTTTGGCTGTCGGTGGGGTGTGGATGTCTTTAATTAAGCTTATGAGTTCATGTGTGTTATGTATGGTGTAGTTATTTTCATATGTGTAGTATTTGGTAATGAGGTCTTTTAGTTTACAGCTTATGAAATATGTGAGGCTGTTTCTTGAATAACAATTGGGCGAATGGGACAAGTCATGAGTGACACTGTCTCGAAACATTTACACAGTTTGTAACTGTAATACTTGATCCACTGTGTTCAACTTTTAACCCAGGAGTGTACACAATGACAGATTTTTAATTTTTCTTAAATTTGGACTTGTTGCACGTAGAAGAAAGAGGCAGGCAGGCTTCATCTGCGTCAGGATGACTAACCGTTCAGTTATACGGATAATCGTTCACAAAGTGTAAACGCGATTATCCGTTCACTTAGTGCCGAGATGTGATGCTGCTCTTGGAATCAGCTTGTGGTTAACAACACTGTGACTAGCCTCTCCTCTCGATGTTCAGTGTGCTGCGTGGCTGCTGTACTGTGCAGGTGCCGGCGCGTGTCGCGTCCTTTGGCGGTGTGGTGCACGCGGCGCGCGGCTCCCGCCTCAGCCTGCCGTGCCTCACCGTGGGCAGACCTCGGCCCGCCATCGTCTGGACTCACGGGTAAGCCCGCTGACGACCTGTTGCCTAGATACTGTCACAGTGCTGGCATACCTATTTCTGTAATTGAAGGGCTCGGCAGAAGAAGGTACTAGCACTCAGTTTAGTGATGAACAGTCTGATCACGTAGTACCGTCCTGGATATCCGATCACGGTAATGGGCCGCTTCCGGGAATCGGAGAGGCGCGGCGGCCCCGGATCGAATTCAACCGGCGGATTAATAGGAGCCGGCATACCGGCCAGCCTGGCCTCAGCCTTTAGGCAGATGCCCACACTGGACTAGGTAAATACTGGGCTGGTTCCCATGTCCCGCGTAAGGTACCGGGTGATCAAAAGGTCAGTATAAATTTGAAAAATTAATAAACCACACAATAATGTACATAGAGAGATAAAAATTGACACACATGCTACAAATGACATGGGGTTTTATTAGAACCAAAAAAAACAAAGTTCAAAAAATGTCCTACAGACGCCGTTGAACAGCAAAACCTCAGTGACTGCGCATGACAATCGTGTATGAAAGGAGCTGTAATGAGATATAGAATCAGATGCGCCAGCAGTCGCAGCATGTTGACGTTACCTGAAAAGGCGCTTTTACTGAAGCTGTATTATCAGAATGGGGAATGTGCTGGTTCAGCGTTACGATCCTATCGCCATAGGAAGGGGATTCGACCGGCTAAAGGTCCGTTGACAAATGCAGCTGTGGCGAGAATGATTTCGAAGTTCGAAGCCACGGGCTGTTTAGACGATAGACACAGAAGTCGCCGACCGAGCACAAGGCGTAATGCTGCTGAGACAGTTCAGGAAGAAAAGGAGACTCTAGCGGGTTCGTCAATGCACGGGGAAGTCAGCGCTCGTGCAGTCGCACGTCGCACCGGCATTTCATACACTACTGTTTGATTGGCACTGAGGCGTACCCTCCGCTGCTACCGTACAAAATCCTTCGGAATCATGAACTGTTGCCTGGCGATTTAGTGAAGCGGAGGGCATATGTGGTGTGGGCGTTCCAAAAGATGGCGGACGACGACGATTGGTTGAGTAACGTGTTGTGGACCGACGAACCCCATTTCACGCTCCGAGGGTCTGTCAACGACCACAACTGCAGAATTTGGGCTACCGAAAATCCTACAACTGTCGTGGAAACTCCATTGCACGACGAGAAAGTCACGGAATGGGTTGGATTTACCACATCCACCGTAATCGGGCCTTTTTTCTTCGAGGAAATGCGTGATTCTGGTTTTGTAACTGCTACCGTGACGGATGAGAGGTGCGCCGGTATGTTGCAGAATCACAACATCCCCACCCTGGCTGACAAACACCTGCTGGAAGGTACGATGTTTATGCAGGATGGCCCTCCACCCCATATTGATAGACTTTTGAATGATCTCTAGCGCGTGTCGTTTGGTAATGATCGAGTGCTCAGCCGCCACTTCTGTCATGCTTGGCCTTGCAGGTCCCCAGACCTCAGTCCGTGCGACTATTGGCTTTCGGGTTACCTGAAGTCGCAAGTGTTTCGTGATCGACCGACATCTATAGGGATGCTGAAAGACAACATCCGACGCCAGTGCCTCACCATAACTCCGGCCATGCTTTACAGTGCTGTTCACAACATTATTCCTCGACTACTGCTATTGTTGAGGAATGGTGGTGGACATATTGGCCATTTCCTGTAAAGAACATCATCTTTGCTTTGTCTTACTTTGTTATGCTAATTATTGGTATTCTGATCAGATGAACCACCAACTGTCGGACGTTTTTCGAACTTTTGTATTTTTTTTTTTGGTGGGGGGGGGGGGGGGGGGGTTCTAATAAAACCCCATGTCATTCCAAGCATGTGTGTCAATTTGTACCTCTATATCTACATTATTCTGTGATTTATTCAATTTTTCAAATTTATATTGGCTTTCTGATCACCCGTAAAATTTACTAACACCTGTTCGTGATGTATGTTAGTGGAAAGAAACAATCAATGGCCTCTCTGCGCGATAACAATGGAGATACTACCGAAGACAGTGCTGCGAAGAAGAATTACTAAACACAGACTTCCGAAATGCCTTCAGAAAGGAAGACGAAGTAAAATTGCAGAATTCGAATCGAGAACAGCTGCCAACATGAGTAACGTAGAAGTAAATATCCTCGGGGTAGTGAAGCAACTTAAATCACTTAATAAAAGCAAGTCTTCTGGTCCAGACTATCTACCAATTAGGTTCCTTTCGTAGTCTGCTGATGCATTAGTACCATACTGAACAATCATATACAGCCGTTCGTTCGACCAAAGATCCGTACCTAAAGACTGGAAAGTTGCACAGGTCACACCAATATTCAAGAAACATGATAGGAGTAATCCACTAAATTACAGGCCCATATCGTTAACGTCGATATACATCAGGATTCTGGAACATATATTGTGTTCTAACATTGTAAATTATCTCGAAGGAAACGGTCTATTGACACATAGTCAACATGGGTTTAGAAAACATCGTTCCTGTGAAACACAACTATCTCTTTATTCACATGAAGTGCTGAGTGCTATTGACAAGGGATTTCAAATCGATTCCTGGATTTCCGGAAGGCTTTTGACACTGTACCACACAGGCGGCTCGTATTAAAATTGCGTGCTTATGGAATATCGTCTCAGTTATGTGACTGGATTTGCGATTTCCTGTCAGAGAGGTCACAGTTCGTAGTAAGTGACGGAAAGTCATCGAGTAAAACGCAAGTGATTTCTGGCGTTTCCAAAGGTAGTGTTCTAGGCCCTTTGCTGTTGCTTGTCTATATAAACTATTTGGGAACAATCTGAGCAGCCGCCTTCGCTTGTTTACAGATGACGCTGTCGTTTATCTACTAATAAAGTCATCAGAAGATCAAAACAAACTGAAAAACGATTTAGAAAAAATATCTGAATAGTGCGAAAAGTGGCAGTTGAGCATAAATAACGAAAAGTGTGAGGTCATCCACATGAGTGCTAAAAGGAACTCGTTAAACATCGGTTACACGATAAATCAATCTTATCTAACAGACGTAAATTCAACTAAATACCTAGGTGTTACAATTAAGAACAATTTAAATTGGAAATAACCCGTATAAAATGTTGTGGGGAACGCTAACCAAAGGCTGCGTTTCATTGACAGGTCACTTAGAAAATGTTACAGACCTACTAAGGAGATTGCCTACACTACGCTTGTCCGTCCTCTTTTAGAATACTGCTGCGCGATGTGGGATCCTTACCAGGTTGGACTGAAAGAGTGCATCGAAAATGTTCAAAGAAAGGCAGCAGGTTCTGTACTATCGCGAAATGTGGGAGACAGTGCCACAGAAATGATACAGGATTTGGGCTAGAAATCATTAAAAGGAACGATCTCCACGATAAAATACGGGAAATCAGAGCTCGTAAGGAAAGACATACGTGTTAATTCCTTCCGCGCGCTGTACGAGATTGGAGTAATAGAGATTTGTCAAGGTGGTTCGATGAACCCTCTACCAGGCATTTAAATTTGATTTGCGGTGTATCCATGTAGATGTAGATTTAGATGTAGATGTACTGTTTTTTGGCAAAATAAACGCAACCTTGCAAAATTTCCGACTGTTGCTTTAATTTTGGACACCAGTTTATTTGCGCACGAGTTCAGCTCTTAAAAGACGAGAAGATGGGGCGGGTACGCTGCTGTGTGTTTCCCGCAGGGAGCGGCCGGTGCAGGCGTCGCAGCGTCTCCACGTGGACGACGAGTGGACGCTGCACGTAGAGGGCGCGCAGCCGGCGGACGCCGGAAACTACTCGTGCCGCGCCGAGAACCGCCTGGGCAGCGACTCGCTGCTCTACACGGTCACCGTCCACGGTACGTGGCGGGACCACGCAGCTGGCCGTGTGGCCCAAGGCGCTTGCAGCATTCAGACACTATACTTGTCACTTTCATTCTACTGTGAAGCCCGGGAGAACCACAGCGCATTACAACTTGCCGTTATCGCTACCTCTACATAAAATACACTCATGCTCACAAATTAAGGATAACTGCAGAATGTGGTGCCACAAAACGTGGCGCTACACAAAGCTGGCGCTGACAGCATAGGCACATAGGGAACACACGCATCGCAGATCTGTAAATCCACGTTATTGGTGATAAGTTGAGCAAACCGTCCCGAAACACATGTGCTAGCAAACGCCACTGTTTGCAGCGCATGTGCCCCGACATCAATATGGGAAATGATCACCATGCCCACGCACACAGGCCGCACAACGGATTGGAATACTCTGGATCAGGTGATCGAGGAGTTGCTGCGATATAGCCTCCTATTCTCGCACCAGTGTCCGTCGGAGCTCCGGAAGGGTCGTAAAGGTTTGAAAACGTGCAGCGATACGTCGACCGAGAGCATTGCAGTAGTGTTCGATGGGGTTTAATTCTGGAAAACAGGCAGGCCACTCCATCAGCCTGATATCTTCTGTTTCAAGGTACTCCTCCACGATGGTAGCTCGATGGAGCAGTGCGTTGTCATCCATCAGAAGGAAGGTGGGACCAACTGCACCCCTGAAAATGTGGAGATACTGGTGCAAAATGACCTCCCAATACACCTGACCTGTTGCAGTTCCTCTGTCGAAGACATGCATGGGTGTGCGTGCACCAATCATAATCCCACCCCACACCATCAAACCAAGACCTCCATATATGTCCCTTTCAAGGACATTAAGGGGTTGGTATGTTGTTCCTGGTTCACGCCAGGTCAAAACCCGGTGAGAATCACTGTTCAGACTATACCTGGACACTTCCGTGAACATAACCTGTGACCACTGTTCGAATGACCATGTACTGTGTTCTTGACACGGACTCTCCTGTAACCAGGGGTCAGTGGAATGCACCTTGCAGGTCTCCGGGCGAATAAACCACACCTGTTCAGTCATCTGTAGACTGTGTGTATCGAAACAACTCTTCTAGTGCGGTAAGGTCTTGAGCAAGGTTATCTGCAGTACTCCGTGGCCGTCTGCGGGCACTTATGGTGAGATATCGGTCTTCTGTGGACGTTCCGTACTGTAGCGCCTGGACACGTTTTCTGTCTGCTGAAATAGTTGCCATAAACATCAGATCACACTTTGTGGCAAACGGAGGCCCCATGCTACGACCTGCTTTGTTCGACCAGCCTCCTGTCGCCCTAGTATTCTACACTTCATAACGTCATCAATTTGTGTTCTTTGAGCCATTGTCAACACATAGTGGCCATTAGCACGTCTGGAAACGTCTGCACACTTACTCGCTGCACCGTACTCTGACATGCACCTACACACCTCTGTGTATGTGGACAGCTCCCAGCGCCACCAGGAGAGACGGCAGTTCAAATTCACCTCATGGTCATTCGCTCAGGTGATTTAAACCCACAAACCACCCACCAGAGCGTTGTTTCACCATGTATACATTGTCCTTAATTTATGACCATGAGTGTATGTAGGGTACATATAAATACAAGGATTCTTCTGCAGAAGCAGTAAAAATAGTGTGTAAAGTAGATAGCCGCACATCATGCATAAGCCTTTCAAGGACATTGGATTCCTTACACTTAAATTCTAATACATTTGCTCCATAATGGTTTCAGCTGATGATAAAAAGGCTGTTCCAGGTGATCTGTGATCCACAGAATCACAATGTAGAACTGAAAATTAATTTTCATGCTGGCTTTGCCTCCTTATCTAAGCTCAAGTGTAGAAAAATGTTCTCTTGCGCGGCTTATTCAACAACCTCCTATCTGATATCAAGCAAGAGCTAAAGAATCCCAATCACTTCGAAAGAAAATTGAAAACCAACCTCATGAGGCAATCTTTCTGCAAATAATATCTGAATATCCACAATAAAGAACTGAAACATTTTGTTACATTCCAATTGGCAGTGTTACTTGTAAATCTGTATGGCATGTAGTTATGTAGCGTAAAGAGGAATCAGTATTTAAATACTTATTTAAATACTCTGATTAGCGATATAAGCGAATAAATATTAAGTTACCGATAAGAGGCAAACACAAAGTATTGAGTATAGCTCCTGGGCTAGCACCTCTTTTCAGAGTAGTAGATTCGTTCCTGATTTACTTAATTAAATGTACCAGGTACAGGTCTCAACAGCATTAAGCATTCATAAATAATGGTCAACAAATACCACATAGTAAGGTTCTTAGACCTGGTTTTTTTTTCTTTTTTTCATTTTTTTTTTTTTTTTTCATCTTGGCTCAGATCCCTATCCTTGATGGGATCGAGGGAACACGATGAATCAATGAATTACTTGTTAGCGTTTAAGTCTTGTCCTGGCCATGATTTAGCACTATTGCCCGAAAAATACTTTAAGATTAACATCAGAGAAACTGAAACTTGCTTGCAGATTAAAACTCTATGCCGATCTGGCACGCAGTTTTAGTCTGCCAGGATGTTTCATATCAGCACAGCCCACATTGAAAAGCAAAAAATTCATTCTGTTAATAGATAAATTAGTATACACAATCCTCTTGCAGTTACTTAAGGGCAAAGTATATCCAAAATTAAGTACGTGTATTTTCACCATATTGATAGGTAGAGGTCATATCCTCGAATCAGTGTTTCTAACACATTACATTACATCAATCGTGTTTGGTTAGTATTATGGAAATGCGTTTCTGGGATATGGAAGGTATTTAAAAATGTAGTTTTTTATGAAACGATACGATTTTATTAAATTTTGTGATATTACACTATTAATACTCATTATATTGCAAACAAATACATCTATGTTAAGCAATTTTGTGATCGTACTCGTTATTGGAATAGAAGCTTAATTCAGTACCAAATTCCCCTATGCCACCCAGAAGACATTTACTTTTCTCTTACCCATTTATTACACAGCTTTGTGTACAAATCTTAAGCCCCTTTACTATTATTTCAGGTAGCTTTGTGGTTTGTGTTGTATTTCGTGAAAAGAGTTGACGACGAAGGCAAAAATAAATATATGAATTGTTACTAAGTAATTGTTAAAATTCCAAATCTGTTGTTATATGTCTCTGCATGATGTTCTAGAACTTACACCTGATGTAATTATTACGACACACTTTCCTGTTCTGAATATTATACTTGTACATGGATGTTATCGCCTCCAACTACAAAAGAAAAGGAGTCTCAGCTCTTTAATGAATGAAGAGAAGCGGAGGAAACTAATTTATTCTGCCCTTCCGTCAGGAGTTCCTCACCCCACTAATTTCGAAAAGTAACTGACTAGGCGATGTCGTGAAAGAAAGAAAAGACACCCCTAACCGCAAGTGTCAACCGGACGGCAAACCATTGAGTCCCTCTTGCCAGAAAAATTCGTCAGCGTTGCGGTGCTTACATTTCTTCAGTAAAAATAAAACTACTCGTACTTTTCCCTACAACGAATGCATGTAAGTAGAAAAAGAGGACGGGAGAGAGGCTAACTACTTGTCTCTTTCAATTGTTTGTTTGTTCTTTGAAGTTCATCAGAAAACTGGAAATTAGTATCTCATAAAATGAGTCAGGCAGACAACTGGCGGACGTATTTCAATGTGGTTATGAGACCTACAGTTGTTAAATGTTTCAGAGAAATGATTAACATGCCCGACACTAGGCAGAACGGCGTTGATAGCCATCAAGTACAACGTACCCCTAGTGTTCGTTGACGGAAACTGCACCCTGCGTATACATCCACAACATTTTCCATACCATTCTGATTACATGTTCCCATCAGGAAGATATTACATTTTAGCAACGGACAGAATCGGTCTGCCGATGTTTCCCTTGTGAATAAACATACTTAACGTATGGGCAGTTTACAGTGTGAGTCAGAATTGATAATTGTGGCTAGAAGACTTGATCTCTCGTTTTTCATTTACATTATTGTAGTTTACAGGAATATATAACCCTATTTCCTATTCCTGAGTTGTTGTTGTTGTTGTTGTGGTCTTCAGTCCTGAGACAGTATTGATGGAGCTCTCCATGCCACCCTATCCTGTGCAAGCTTCTTCATCTCCCAGTACTTACTGCAACCTACATCCTTCTGAATCTGCTTAGTGTACTCATCTCTTGGTCTCCCTCTGCGATTTTTACCCTCCACGCTGCCCTCCAATGCTAAATTTGTGATCCCTTGACGCCTCAGAACATGTCCTACCAACCGGTCCCTTCTTCTTATCAAGTTGTGCCACAAACTTCTCTTCTCTCCAATTCTATTCAATACCTCCTCATTAGTTATGTGATCTACCCATCTAATCTTCAACATTATTCTGCAGCACCAAATTACGAAAACTTCTGTTCTCTTCTTGTCCAAACTATTTATCGTCCATGTTTCACTTCCATACATGGCTACACTCCATGCAAATACTTTCAGAAATGACTTCCTGGCACTTAAATCCATACTCGATGTTAGTAAATTTCTCTTTTTCAGAAACGCTTTCCTTGCCATTGCCAGTCTACATTTTATATCTTCTGTACTTCGAACATCATCAGTTATTTTGCTGCCCAAATAGCAAAACTCCTTTACTATTGTAAGTGTCTCATTTCCTAATCTAATTCCCTCAGCATCACCTGACTTAATTCGACTGCATTCCATTATCCTCGTCTTGCTTTTGTTGATGTTCATCTTATATCCTCCTTTCAAGACACTGTCCATACCGTTCAACTGCTCTTGCAAGTCCTTTGCTGTCTCTGACAGAATTACAATGTCATCGGTGAACCTCAAAGTTTTTATTTCTTCTCCAAGGATTTTAATAGCTACTCCGAATTTTTCTTTTGTTTCCTTTACTGCTTGCATGCTATTTAGATTGAATAACATCTGGGAGAGGCTACAACCCTGTCTCACTCCTGAGTAATGAACAGGTAATAAGTTTTCGGTTTTCCTGTAGATGCCTGTCCTCTTGACAATCACACAGATTTCCTTACATTGAAACTGAACTTATTCTCCGATTCTACAGACATTGCACCTTTCTGACTAGTGCACAAGAGATAAAACTTTTGTTAAGATAGTGCGTCTGTGTTTCCGACATTTACAGTGAACGGAGATCACAGCCGTCAGCTGCGGCTGAACATTAAGCAAAATCAGCGCCGACAAGCGAAAATGTGCACAGGACTGTGATTCGAACCAGGGACCTCCTGCTTACTAGGCAGGGACGGCAATCACCACGCCAACAAGGACACATCGATAGCTCAACTGCACGGACTATATCGGTAATCCTCAAGGCCGATCCACGCTCCCACCGAGCGCCAACTATCCGCCGTCCCTGTCAATTACACTTCTGTTCGCTACTTCGAGGTTCCCACAGGAGGTCAGACGTATTTGTGCATTTCCTATGAAGAAAGTAGATCGGCCGTGAGGCATACTGCTGTATGTGACGTGCAGTGACGATAGCGCTGTGCTCCGGATGGTGCAGTGGTTACCGCATTTACCTAATAAGCAGGAGATACCGGGTTCGAATCCTCGTATGGTACACATTTTCGCTTGTCACCGCTGATTCCGCTTAATGTGCCGCCGCAGCTGATAACGCTTAGATTTACATATAATGCTTCACAGTTTGTGGATCTGCTTGGTATCTGTCCTTTCGAAGGAACTGACACCGTGTATTAAGAAAAATAGTTTCCCAAATTATAGCTACTTTCATCTTCAACTGAGAGGCAAAATGTCTTAATCTTATATAACCCGGAGTTGTGGAAAGAAAACTCCTATGTTCAAGGTTGACATCCTACCTTATTCTCTTTATGAAACCGGATGATGCTCGTGAAAGAACACTGCCACCACCTCGAAAATTAGATTTTCTCGGCATAGTACTGGAGCGGTTGAGTATATGGTCCACATGCGAGAATAAGCAAGTGTACGTTTCAGATATTGTTCACATTTCATTTGCAGGTAAGATTATCTTCGCATATTTTTCACAGCCTGCCTGAACACAGTATAGTAACAATGAAGAAATTTATGCACCCAGGTTCTAGAAGATAATGTATTCGAGTTGATGTGAAGCATGTGGAAATTTGCCACGGTTCTTCTTCGGGAATGAACTAACGTACAAATACAGTCCTTGAAAAAGCTTGAGAACCATAACATGCGAGCCACGTGCAGCACATATTGGTCCCAGTTGATCAGTCACCTAAGATTTGTCGTCACATGATGCTACGTTCTTGTAAGGGAGTTAGCACTGAAATAATGAAGCGTTAACTTCTTGTGTTGTGACCAGTAGTGAGCTACATAACTGCCATAATTATTCTGAAAACAGATTTATTCCTGAATATTGCTGAAGATTAAGCAAGTGTGTGGTACTTATATTCTGAAACACAATATGACGCTTCCGAGTTGACTCCCTCTCTTCCTCAACGTTTCGACTTTGGTGTCCTAAGAGAAAGGACTGCATGAATCAAAATAATAGTTTTTCTGGAACTGGTTAGTGTCTCTAAAGTTTCTACGTAACGTAGAATTTCTAATAATAGCGCTATAGAGGAACAAAACCAGCTTCAGTAAACTATAATACGCCGTATTCCTAAGTGGTCGGTTCTGTGTTGTAGGAGATTTGCAAAAGACTGCACAGTAACTGTGCTGTAAAATTTGCGTGGCACTGAAATAACCTACACAATTTTTTAATAGCTTCTGATGTCTACCTCTCGGGACAGAAAGCGGAAGCAATTTTCCAATCCCTACGCATCCAAAAACATTATGCTAATTTGAAAGTGTCGTGCATAATAGTAATAGGTTATAGGCATTACAAATTAGTTTCTCCTTCCTATCACTTAGGCTATTAGTTTCTCTTCAGCTGAGGTGTTCATTCTCTTGACGTCACTGTTACATCTCTTCACATTTAGACACGTTTAGACCAGTAGGCAGAATTCATGCATCATTGTATTAAAACTGCTTTTTTCTATTCTCTATCGGCATTTCCAGACTGCTGTTTCACAGTTCTGTTACTTACAAGACAAATTAGTAAGCTTCTAACCTTTCACATCTCCCCGCAATTTTCATTCATAACATTAATTCCATTTAATACCATATTCTCATTGTTAGCACTTTCACTAATTTTAGTATCTGTTTCTCTTCATATATTTCGAAGTTCTTTCTTTTGTTGCTTCTAGATTGTTTTACAGCTTTCTGCGTACTGTGATATCTCTAACTCAAGCTAAAACCATTCTACGGTACCGCTGTTGTCTCTTAAATGAAAGAAATGTCATAACAATGCACCATTTTACTATTAATATTGTTGTTGTGCTGAATCATTTTCATGCTGTTGGATTTACAGGTTTTAATAAATTTTGTCAAATAAATGCTCCAGCAAAACCATTTTACAGTTCATTATATATGTGTTTCATGTACAGCTGAATAAGGAAGCTTCGTAGAATTGATATACTAAAAGCTAACTCATTTTCAGTTTCTGTTATTCTCAGATAATTCCTATTGAAGGGTCTTAACCACCCTCACCCTCCATAATCTAAGTGGACGGTTTACCTTCTTCCATTTTGTCATTTCGTATCGTTTGCGATCTATTTTCAGCGAGATCTTATGAACTGTAATGAGCAAGTGGTTCAACCCCTTCTTAATCTGTATTCCAGTTCTTAATCTGAACTCCAGTTCGTTTAAATGCACAAGTAAACTTCGGCTGCAAGCTCATATACTTGCCTATCAATAAATTTATCGTTAACACTTCGTGCTTCATTTTGGCATAAAATCCCTCACGCATCCCTTTGCTGAAGTCTTTGGAAAATTATGCAGTTCTTTATTTTCTAAATTGTTCCTTCATTCATCTCAGTCTCGATGTTTGCTTGAGTACTTCCATCTATGTATTTTTTACTAGTGGCTTGCAATTACCTTACCAATTGGTAACACAGTTATTAATTTTTCGGTACATCCTCAGTAGCTCAAGTACATAGTAACTTAAATTTTTGCATAGTAGTCCATATTCCAATTTATGCTGATTTTTCAAACTACTCATTTTATGCTGGAATATCAATAAATTTAATTGCTTATATTTATCTAATTCACTCATTTATACGTCCATTTCATCGTCTGTTCAAGCATATGTCGTGGTACTGGTATTAGTTTTCGATAGTGTATAAAATTACTGTTCGGCGTTCAAGAAACATGTAAATATACGTAACTAAACGTTTTATGAGAAACTTCTGTTTCTTTTCTTGCTTGCAACAGAGGTCAGGAACAAGGACAGTAAGTATACAGAGTTTTATGAAGGCGTGTCATCATGTGTTTCCATTATAGCTGCGTTTTTACGATATAGTCGCTTGTAAGAAATAGAGAACTAATTGGCTTCTGTAGTAGAAGAACGTCCGCATGCTGCATATTGGTAGAATTGTTGCAAATCTTTATACAACGGGAACCTGAGCTAAAGGGACAGCTTGCAGGTGCCTACTAGCTCGTAAACAGCTTTTCATAACTGCGCTTCGCTAAGAGTCAAAGACCGTAATAAGTGCGGTGTATTTACGTCTTCCTCCGGGAAAGGCATTGACTGAATATATGAAAACTCGGGAGGATTACAATTCGCATAATGTTGTAACTTCGATATGATACAAAATTTAAGTGTTGCTGGAGGTTGTTCCTTCTTAGACGAACAATCATTTGTTATACTTAAGTATCTGAGGAAAAAGTCACAATTATAGAAGTTGTAATCTCTTTACTTTTTAAGTGTTGATGTTGATATTGATCGTAAAGTACTTATTTTTGAAGACACTGCTTCGGGCTTTGATCTTTCGTGTAGAAGCAGAAGGTATATCACTATAATATAGCAAAGCATGCACTGTAGTGTAGCCTTCTAGAATGCGTGTTACTGGCAAAAGAACTGCCGATACACTTCCAGGACTTCATCAATTTGTTGGCCTAAAGTAGCGAAATATTTTAATCTCAAAATCTCTGTGCTTCACTATAGATTAATTGAATACAGATGCACGAAGCATACGTTGCATATCCTCGAACTCGATAGTTGTGTTCTGGAACAGTAAAAAGAAGTTTTAACTGATAAAGGTCTTGTAACGTTTTTAACGTAATATCACTAACAAACATAAATCGGGGTACAGTTCTGATTCTCAAACAACGCCAGGATAAAATAGGAACTTAGTTTTGGAATATCGCTACTTCTTCAAGGTCGAGAGAGCATAATATGTGCAGCACGGAGCGCATTGTCCGAAAACAATCTGTAACGTTTTGGGTAATCAGCGCGTACACAAACAAGTTTTCTGGAGTGTCGACTATAATACCCTAGAGGGATTCCAGCAGTGATTCACTGATCAAGCAGACCGCTCGAAAAGAAAATCACGGCCGGTATATCTACGTAACGTCCTCTGAAACTAATTTGAAGCGATGAGATAAGTCAGAAGGCCTTTTGAAACGTACAGCTACACTCTCGAGTCTTAAAACAATTTCAGGAGAGAGAAAAAAACAAAGCGACAGTCTATAATTCCACCAATCATCCAAGAGTCATCTGTACTTGGATTTCATGAATAGAAACACACAGTCTACGAAAATGAGAAAGTGTCAAAATTTGGAAAGGTACATCTTCTGAATGTTTTCAGTCACGTCTTTTTTCCAGTTGTTAATAATACCGTAATGTATATTTCAAGTAAATCTGCATCTTACAGCATATACCAGCGACAACACTATCCTCTTTACTGTACATTCATCTGAACTTCACACTGCTTGTGAGTTTCGTTTAAGCTTAGGCGGTAACACGACATTAGAAAAATTGGACGCAGCTGCCTGTGATTGTTTTCACCGTAAGGATTCGCTGAGGTAGATTCTAAAGGCATTCCATACATGGAAACATGTTTCATTAGACTTTTACTTGGCGTAGATGTTGTCATTTGGCTTTCGATCTATCAGTTTTCACTACCTCTCCTTGAAAATATGTCCACTTTTTCTGCTATAGACGTCAATTCTGCCGATTTTGAAATCAGATTCACGTAAATGTTATTTCTGTCTTAAGTCAGAAAGTGAAAGATATCTGATACCAGGTCCTTACAAAAAGCCTGAGTTGAATAGTTACGAGTATTATAGGGAGAACTTCATGATAACTGCAGTTGTACGACCCTTCACACAGGTCATGCACATTTTTATTTGCTATTCATTCATGCTTTGCCACCCCCACCCGCCGTATTCTCCGTGTAAGACGAATGTATCTTGCTTTGCCATAGGCTGTACGTTACGTCACTATTTGCTCTGATATTGCAACTAATTTTTGTTTTCGCTTTTAATAATTGTTGTAGAATATTCACGACCATCTGCTTACGGCATAGTAGTTTTCTAGTGTGTACTGTAACACAGTTTTACACAAACGCAGCTAAGATTTTTATTCCTACCTTTCGTATGTACTTGTAATTTCTGAAATTCATTTCTTTTTTAAGCTGTATCTCTTTGTAACAGTTCCCAGCACACCTGAAGATTTTCACGTATCTTCCACAACTATTTCTTCCATCACTCTTGCTTGGAGGCTACCAGAAGGGGGCCAGAAGCTCGCAGCAAGTAAGCAATATTTGTATTTTCCTCAAATCCTATAAATTTACATTTGAAAGTACAAAATGTGGCGACCATTATTATTCTGTTATTGTTACAATATTTACATGTACCATCATTATCAATTTGTGAATGGTAATTAATTATTTTGTACAAAAAACTATTCCATAAACTGCTTAAGATATCTATGTGATTTCCGTTACCAAAAGGAACGAAACGCCGTGTTATACAAAGCTATTCACAAGTACCGTCGGGGTCGCAAAAGATGACAGTGCAAAAGCTAGAAGACATATTAAGCGTGTACATTCATCAGTGGGTAGCGCACCTCTCCAATTTTGAAACTCACTCTGCTGCTGGTCATGCGGCAGACGATAAGTGCATACAATTCATTGTAGCCACCGACAGCAATTGCCTGTGATGGCGCTACAGTGGCCAACTTTGTAAAGCAATTCATTGGGATGTCGGTCTGCAGGGCTAATGAATTCGATGTGACAAGAGGTCGCGGATGCTTTGTCTACATGTTCTGACCCGCCTGCCCCAGAGTGCAAATGCGCTACCCTGTGTGTTACGAGACGAAACTCGGTGAGATGGTCTGTCGTCTGATAGGTGGTATTTTTCTGTAGACCTCGTTATCTTTTACGCAGTTGTCCTTGGGGCTACTTGTGAATAAATCTGTATACTTTCTGTATTTAAAAATACAATACAAGATATAATTGATTAAATGAAAAATCTTTTTAACCTAAAGCTGAAAAATAAATGTAAAATTTAAATCAAAAAATGTTGGAAGCATGCAACAAAAATTTATACGTGAGTCCTTCACTTAACACTGACAATATTAATACATTGCAAATGATATGAACCGTTGTGCAATTTTTTTCAACGACGGCCACTCTCTACACTCCATACTTTATCTACTGCATGCACCCATCGTTCTTAGTTTTAAATTTTACAAGAATTGTCGTGGCTATGAAATATTCACAAGCTAAAATTTTCAGGATTAATTGCATGGGGTTATGAATCTCAAGGCTCTATAAGAAATTATTTCATTATGTTTAGTCTACATTAAGAATGTGCTATTCTAAACATTTTTATTGAAATAATTATTTTATGCAGTTTAGTTTTGAGAGAGTGAAATTTTTCAACGGATTTCAAAGGTTCCGCTAAGTTCACAACAGAGGCATGTGTAATTTTAGGTTTATTTCAGTTTATCTTCACCCAAGTAAACCAATACATTGCTTCCTTTTACCTATTCTCACGAAGAGTCTGTGAAGGTAAAAGCGGGAAAGAACTGAGCTCACTCTGAGACTTACCAGCAGTTGTTTTTACTGAGAAACATTCGTGACTCTAACAGGAACAACAATGGTACACAAGTACCCTCCGGCACTCACATCAGACAAAAAAGCTAGTTAATATTGCATTGCATCCAGTTCTGAGCTACGTTGGAAGTTTCCACTCTCTAATTAATTGAGATGTTAGTTGAGAATCAGCTGCAAAATTTATACCAAGCAGAGAAACCTACAGAAATCAAAGTACCCTTGCACTACACACCAGGCACAAAACAAGTTAATATTGTATTGTTATCCAGTTTTGAGCTATGCTGAAAGTTTCAAGGCTGTAGTACTTCACTAAGTTGGTTCAATACCAGTTGCAAAATTTGTATCGAACAAAAACAAGAAAGCAACTTAAAAGAAACGTGTTTAAGTGAGATTCAACGGGAATGATATTCAATTGGAGCTGATACAAGTACCTGAAAGTAACAGGTTGGCTATACTTTCAGATATGAGTTACAAAAAGCTCGGCCAAAAGAGTAGCAAGTAGTTCATCTCAGTTCCAGCATGATGAACAGTGTCACATCTTAAATATCGTAAAATATACTTAGCAAAGAGTTCGTACAGTACAGGAGGTGATTACATGTTTCATCAAATGTGGGAAGAGAGCTACGAATCAGAATAGTGAAGATCTGGACACTCAGAAAACAGTACGTTTATGAAATATTAACATTGTTTTCGAGCGATATATTAGGTACAGCGTGGAAAAAGGAGACAGAATTACTTTGCTCACATCACATATATTGACATATAGTTAAAAATTCTTGGCGTGTTGACGTAGTGAACCCTTTTTTTTTTAAATATCCATACAATTGAGAGAATAGAGAATACAATTTGTAATCCATATCGCAGTAATTCGTGATAGCACACAACCAAACGGATGATGATGCCATTCTGAAGCTGAGTTCACTTGCTTCGTATTTTCAGAGAAATGAAGGAAATATAAAATTCTCTTCAATCAGCCTGTATCAGGAATAACTGGCTAGTAAAATCAAAAGAGAATAGTTTCCTTTAAACTGTTATCCACAGCTACATCAGACTATGTTGTTGTCTTCCTTGTCGAAGTAGTGCTATGAGCACATGCGCAGTTGAGATTGTGTTAGACGATATTACAACTCAATTGAAAAAAAATATCGTTCTTATCTCGTAGAGAATCTCGACATTCTATATGTAGATAGTTTACAGATTGTAGAAGTATAACTACCACAGTTAGGTAATCTCACGAAGCGACAACATGAAGCAGCAGTCATACGTCTTTCCAAAAGTTTCTTGAAATAAAAGTTTTCACCCATCACACATTTCATTTCCGTCTGTTTAGCCTTTCATTTTAAAAACTCTTCTCGGTGTAATTACTGCATTAGTATCCTATGATACAGTTAACAGAGTGCAGTTAATCGAACTTTGTGGGTATATTAGCATTTCATACGTTTCACCTTCTTCCACGGTGCAAGTTCTTTGTTACACTTAATTTGGCTGGAGAAGATAAAGTTTAAAAGAAGTTATGACGTAAATCAAGTACTGATCATTCACATAAACTGTTACGAGATGAAACATAAGGTTTCATTACATCAGGAAAGTTTAGTTCGTAAATGATAATAATGGAACAATAATGTAATTATTCTAGTTCAGTACAGAAGAAACGAACAAAAGATAAAAAAATTGTAGTGTCGTAATGGTCTATCTGTATTATGCAAGATCTTCGCTAATCAAAAATTTCATACAAAAAAAGTTGGAATATTATCGGAGAAAGGAACAAGTAGACTTCAGAATCGCATATAGCAAAATGTGAGCCATGAACGAAATGATTAAAATGGTTTACCTTTTTTTCTGAGAAGGATTTTAACTCATATTGAACAAAATGTGTACATGATCTGTCGAGAAAGGGGACTATCTTTCATACTGTGGTATTGTAATGGGTCCTATATATGTCCTTTCTAGAAATTCCTTCTATCAGCAGAGTGATAAGTTCAGAAATGGAAGAGAAATCAGGTAACGATGTTAGGTATCAACATCATTAAATGAAGTTTTCTGATCTGCAAACTAGGAATGGAAGATAAAATACAAGATAATGGAAGATGTACGCACCACGCACATATTGGAGATGATATACTATTTGCCTCTGGTGCATGAATACTTGAGATATAAATCTAGGAACTGAACAGAGTAGTTTTGAATACAAGCCATAAAACCAATCATAATGGAAAAATAATAATCTTTACCTATCGCATTGAAAAGAAAATAGCACAAATTAATCATGAAGTTATGCAACTGGTTGAAAACGGTTTTGTTTCTTCAGCAGCTTTAACAACGATTAGATGGGGACCAAAAAGAAGTAAAGAGCAAATATGCTCTGCATAAATTTTTGTGACGTAAGAAAGGTTTTCAGAACCAAGCATACAGTGTGTATGATACGGAAGGTTTAAAATATGTGTGTCTTTCCATCTGTTAAGAAAGCCATGGAGGTTTGGAGAGATATATTGTCAAAAGCTTAGCTTTGTAAATATGCAGTTTGTTAATTCCTAGGAGAGGAAGTATGACAAATAAGTCGATCAGGGTACAGATTGGACCCGAAGACGCAGTTAAGACTTTAATGAAAAGGAAATGGAATTGGCTGACGCATGTAGCTAGGCGTTGTTAGTTCCGATGTTAGTGCACTTGTGACCTGAGTTAATAATTAAGTGTCATTTAATTGTATTCCAGAAATGAATCATCAGAACTACATTGAATTATCAATCTTTCCTCCATTTACTTTCTAGAATTGTCATAGGAATGCAAAGCGGCAGAATGACAAACACCTCCAATTCATATTCTGACACATTAGACTGAACATGAAAATTAATAATAATGACAATGTAGTAGTTTATTAGAACAACAAAACTTTTTGTGTACTATCGCTATATACTGATTTGTAATGACCCAGATAAATTTTCTATTACTCACGTAACTGAATTAGAAATCCAGGCCTCTACTATTGTATGTATGACGTAAATAAACAACTGCGATAAATCACTACATTTAGTTAGCTTCAGATATGCCATTTGAAAATCTGGGTTAGTATTCAAATGGTAAAGAAAAGTGCGTATTAATGTTGCATCATTTGGGTAATGACATTAAATTCCTTTGCTGCACGTTAAATTTTAAAAATTATGACACAAAGTATTATAGTCTTCTAACTAAATGAAAACCTTTTAATTAATTCTTGGTTAAATGATGTCCTCCAGCTGCTGCAGCCACGGTTTGAAATCCGATGAACTTCGTGAAACTGCTTCCTCGGATTATATAACTTTGTTGACATCACTGACTTGAGAGCAGCGAGGGAACCAGACTGACTTAACTTTATATTGCATTTCGGCTGGACATCTGCTCATTGTTGCTGCTTAATTTCTGTGTATGGTGCTGGACCGAAGAAGACAGCCCACGACCGCAATGGTGTACGCCCTCTAGTTATATTAAAATTATTTATTTGTTAAACGTTAATCCAATGCAAATTATTGCTGTGAAGCTAATACATATTCCCCTCCCAGAATGGTTAGGTTAGGTTAGTGTATTTTAACGTCCCGTCGACAACAAGGTCATTAGAGACGGAGCTCAATCTCGGGTTAGGGAAGGAAATCGGCCTTGCCCTTTTAAAGGAATCATCCCGGCATTTGCCTGAAACGATTTAGGGAAACCACGTAAAACCTAAATCAGGATGACTGGAGACGGGATTGAACCGTCGTCCCTCCCAGAATGCTTAGCTTGTCTGTAGCCAGGGGAAGTGTCAGAATCGTATTTTTAGGTTTGACTGTTGGGTGAAATACGGCAGACATGAGTACAATGTACACATTCACTTCACTCTTATTATCCCGAAGCGTGTGACTTTCGTTGCCCTATACAACAGTTCTGGTGGTCACGGCTCATACTGGAACACAGGTAATGTAGCTGTATCGAACTCCAGCATTTCGCCTCGTCCTTCTGCTGATCATTTTTCTTCCTCCCACAGTATCCAGATGCTCGCTCTAAATTTACAATGTTGCTTTCCTTTAATAGCGTAACAGCCTGCCATTTGTTTAACAATGAATCAGATTGAATAACGATCCCACATTGTCCATATCGAACCAGTTCAGTAAAACACTTCCCAACTCTTCTCTTCAGTCTCTCATAATAGTTTCCGGCTCGTACTAAGTCTTGAATTCTAATCCCCGCAAAACTAGATGAAAGTTTCCAAAATTAGCTGCACTGTTTCAATCCTACTTTCACTAGCTAGTGCAGCTGCTATTAGTCTCATGTATTAACAGAGTGATCTTCCATTTTGTAAAAACCTACAAATATTACGAAAGTGCCTAGATGCACTAATGCGTTATATATAATAAACAGTAGTTGTGTATGCACGATATATTACGATCAAAACAAAAATTTACGTGAATACGAAAAATACACACAGTAAAATTTTTTGTAGTTTGTTGCCGATTTTACGTCGACATAGAACATAAGGTACGCAATAAATTGAGAAAACAAAACAAAAAGAAACACATCTAAAAAAGACGCTAATTAAACACAAATGTACGTAAAAAGTCCTCGAGTATAGTATGTCAAATAATTGAAGACGTGGTGGATAACGAAGATGGTAACGATAATGATGTTCTCTAATTCTTCATTTCATAGGTTAGACTTAAGCACTGTCCGTCTTTAATTAAGTCTTCATTAATACTCTCTACCTGTGTCTTCATAAACCATTGCTGCTATGGAAATATGTTTGTTATGCATCCTCTCTTTATTCTTTTAGGTGTTGTTGCAGCGTTTACTTGTTGGACATTAATTCACTTATATCTTCTTCTATTACGCCCATTAGTTTCTTGTGAAGTCCACACGTAACCATATTTAGTTTCTTCAGAATATTATTACAGCATTTGTTATTTTAACTTCTGCTGTTACCATGCACAATTACTGGAAGAGCCATAGTCTTGAAAAAAAAATAGTTTTTATTTGAACTTAGATTGTAATGTGTTGACATATGGTGTTAAACACTTCGAAACATACACAGTTTTATTTAAACTTCTTTATAACAGTACACACCAGTTTGGCAGTGAAAACAACATTATAGTGACTATTATTTTAAAAATTATGTTGTTCTCAGAAATTCTGATTCAGTCCAGATCTTTCCCTAGCTAGTTATCACCTTAGTCCAAAAGTTATACTGCTTCCATAGATGTCTGAAACAGTCAAGTGCTCGTTATACGAAGAGAGTGTGTTTGTGTACACAATGATCTGTTGAATCCAACACCTATTATTCTAGAGAGGACTGAAGAGCTCAGCTGTGTTGAAAATCCAGTGCTAACAGAAAACAACACGCATATAAGAGGTGTTTGAACTGTGAGCTTCAACCCAGTGTTAGCTATCAGTTGGTAGCAGATACTATGGATGTATGTTTTTTATGTATACCGATCTGAAAGTAGTACCCATTTGATAATTACAACAAGACGAAACAGCACATCTTAGAAACTGTATATTATGAAGAATTTTATCCCTTTCCGTATTCTGACTGTTTCTGTTTTATATTTTAACAAATGCAGCGTATGTTTAACTGCTTGGATTTTTTCCTTCACTATATTACCAACTACTGTTTTTAATGACAGGCGAAATAAAATTGTCCCAGCCCGTGACATGCTAGGGGACCATAAATCATATGCCGCATTATAGCATCTAACTAGCTGTAAAACAATTTCAGTTGAATCTTCATCATTTACTTGTGTCAACATTATTCCGCCATGGTGTCATGGCAGGACGTGACCCACGCATTAATATTTAAGTTACAGACTACTGCCTGCATTACAAGAGAGAATTTGGCGAGTGGGAGAAGATAAAGATTCCTGGAACAGAGACGAGCTTCACGCTGGGGGGCCTGCAGTGCGGCGCTAAGTACCTGCTCTACCTGCAGGCGGAGGGCCGCCGCGGCGACAGCCACCCCACAGACACCATAGCGGCGCGCACCCAGGGCGCAGGTAAGCCACCCCACAGACACCATTGGAAACTCCACCGAGGGTGCAGGTGGGCCACCCCACCGACACCATAGGAATCTACATCCAGGGGGCAGGTAGGCCTTCCCACAAACATGATAGGAGTCTACACCCAGGTTGCTGGTTGGCTACCTCACAGACACCATAGGAAACTACAGCCAGGGTTCAGGTTAGCTACCCCAGAGACACCATAGGAAACTACACCCAGGGTGTAGGTAGGCCACCCCTCTGACACCATAGGAGTCTACACCCACGGTGCAGGTAGGCCATCCCACCGACACCACAGGAGCCTACATCCAGGGCCAGATAGGCCACCCAACAAACACAATAGGAGTCTACACCCAGGGTTCAGGTTAGCTATCCCACAGACACCATAGGAGTCTACACCCAAGGTGCAGGTGGGCTATCACACAGACACCATAGGAGACTACATCCAGGGTGCAGGTAAGCCACACCACAGAGACCATAGGAGTCTACACCCAGGGTACAGGTAGGCCACCCCACAGACTCCATAGGAGTCTACACACAGGGGGCAGGTAGGCCCTCCCACAAACAACATAGGAGTTTGCACCCAGGGTGCAGGTAGGCTACCCCACAGACACCATAGGAGTCTACACCCAGGGTGAAGGTAGGCTACACCACAGAAACCATAGTGGTACACACCCAAGGTGCATGTAAGCCTTGTGTATTACCTCTGTCTGTCTGGTGTTCGAGTAGGTAGGCCAGTTTTTGGTATATTCTATGAAGACAGTGGCAAAGAATCTTTCACATAAACTGTCTCTGTCCAATGCCACATGATCTGGATGTGCCTCCTCTACTACAAGCAAGACCACAATGCGTCACCGTTTCTACCTATGACGGTCTAGAAAAATTTATATAATCAGAAAGCAGTAGCTGTCACTTGTTAACTTCATAGTTCTATTGTTTGCTCCATCCCATCAACTAGAGTGGCTAGGTAGATTCGCAATACCTAAACTAATATGAATATCAGTGCTAAAAATTTCACTAGCACCGCATTGTGGACGCTAGAGAGAGCTGCAGCAAAATGAAACACTTGGGTATAATGTCATGTGGTGCACTTTCCCTTGTCTCTACGCTTCGCCTATCACTCACATTCTTCTGTGCACCCCACAGTATCAACAACAAGAAGTACCTCTTCAGTAGAACGCAATTAAAACACTATACCACAGTGTTAAACAACCTATTTATGTAAAAAATCTGTTTTTTATTAATCTTCCATGTGCCAAAGACTGTTTCTTTTTATTCATCCAGACTCGTTTCGACATCTATATGTCACATTTATTTCGGTAAAGCATAATACAAAATTAATATTCGTATATCTATTGTCGGCCTAAGCAACGTAACATCTGCATTTAGTTTCGTTTATGTCGATTGCCCACCTGGAAGTTACATCGCCAGTAAAAATGCATTTTTACAGCAGGGTTTTCTTGCCTTTTTCCTCGTTTTGCAGCATGTCATGTGCAAAACAGTCATAAAGAAAATTTTTACATTTTTTATGTACTTTTTTTGTGGGTAGCGATTATGTAAATTAATATAGTTACATTTTCCGCCTTCTTGCATATTTCTGGTGGACACCTCTTTCTACAGCCATTTATTACACTGCTTTCATGCCGTTTCTCATTTAATCACACTTTTTTCAAATGTCCTTCGCACGCATTTTCCAGAAAACGTAATTTGGGCAGATTTTTAATAACATTTATTCGCATGTAAGAACTTAACTGAGAACCATTACCTTTACAGAGTGGAAATACTTGAAAATCAGATTACTGGAAAATAATGTACTCGAGATAAGCAATAGAGAGCGGTAAAATAAGATCTAATGTTTAGATCTGAAAAATATAAGCAAAATACGTGAAGTAGGGTTAAGTTTAAATCAATCTTGTTCAGAAGCCTCTACCAAATAAATGAGAGTAATCTAAAAATTTTCTGTGTTACAGAAACAAAAAACAAGAAGAAGGAAAATTTTCATATAGGACTAGAAAATATCAGATAGGAACTATTTTCAGAATAAAATAGTACATATTGTATGCTCTCCAGACATAAAAAATAAGTAATCGGGAACAACATGGACGGAAGAAAGGCAAAGACAACTTGGAGAGAAGGTGGAATCTCCAAGGCATAAGTAACCGTGAAGAAAGGAGAGGAATGGAAGGTGTTAGGGGGATAAATAACAGTAATGGCAGAAATGAGAATTAACAAGGCAATAATTGCAATAAACAAAGCACATAATAATAACAACAGAACAATCGAAGGAGCTATGCAACTGCGAAACCACAAACAACTGTAACAGCCAAGAAAATCGAAGGACACGGGGTCCGGCTCAAACAGTAAGGGCTAAATTAAGCTTCCCAGTCCAAACAGTGGCAGTTCAGCGAGCGTCTAAATCAACAAACACACTCAGAATTTAAAACGCAAGGATAAAATGGCTCTAAGCACTATGGGACTTAACATCTGAGGTCATCAGTCCCCAAAGCAAGGATAAATGGACCAGTTCAGTTCTGGGAAGATCTCTACACACTGAAAAAAACACTACAACAAGAATGCTAGATGTTTCAACAACTTTGAGAAGAAATTGTCTTAAAACAGAATACAAGAACTGGAGACAACACCTGAAACGGTAAAAAAAAAAAGAGTGATGAAAGTCAAGAACTGGCAACTGCACGGCTTCCACCTGAAATTGGGAAACAACTTGGAAAACATATTTAATTATGATTCAGCTTAACTAGCAAAATCTAAGATTACAGGCCACCACGTCGACGCTGTTATGAGGCATTATAAACGATAGAAGCCAGGACTTTGTAATAACATTAAATCAATAAGGAAACAAGTGAAGAAGCAGGAGTGTACAGGACCCGGTCCTTTTCGACAAAATGATTTTTCAGAACTGAAGATACCGGAAGTGACAAGAAACCACCGGCACCAGCAGAAACAACAGCAAATTTATTGAACTGTGTTGGAGTGCTGAAAGACGGGACTATCTCTAAGAAATAAATGATACTGACTAGTCAGCATCAAAGGAGACATTTTCAGTATGTCCTCATTGCGATAACTGATATTCATCATCATCTGGATCGAAACTTCCTGGCAGATTAAAACTGTGTGCCGGACCGGGACTCGAACTCGGGACCTTTGCCTTTCCCGGGCAATTGCTCTACCAACTGAGCTACCCAAGCACGACTCTCGCCCCGTCCTCACAGCTCTACTACTGCCAGTACCTCGTCTCCTACCTTCCAAACTTTACAGAAGCTCTCCTGCGAATCTTGCTGAACTAGCACTTTCTTTCAGGAGTGCTAGTTCTGAAAATTCCCTCCCGTAGCTAAGCCCGATCTGTGGCAACAGGAATGACAAGTTAAAAAAATAAAGTTGGCAGTCTTTAGAACAGGGAGACAAGTACTAATCATTTTTTTATTTAATTTATTTAATTATTTTTGAATCATCTCTCTTCTGACTGGTTGGATACGGCCAGCCTCGAATTCCTCTCCTGTGCCAACTTCTTTATCTCCTAGTAGCTCTCCCGCGTACATCCTGAATTATTTGCTGTTGGATGTACCCCAATCTCGTTTCCTCTACAGCTTTTACTTTCTACAGCGCGCTTTAGTACCATAGAAGTCTGGCCTGATGTCTTAACAGATATCCTACCATCGTGTCCTTTCTATGTTTCCCCTATCTACGTTCCCTCGTCGAAAGTTTAGAGAGCATCCTCGTACCTTACCGTTTCAGTCACTCAACTTTCAACGTTCTTCTGTAGCACCCCATTTTAAATGCTTCTTTTCTCACCTGTTTCGGTTTTCTGACTGTCTTCATCTCACTTCGATATAATGTTGTGGCGCCAAAGGTACATTGTCAGAACTTTCTTCTTCAAATTAAGGCTTATGTTTGATACTAGTAGACTTCTCTTGGCCAGGAACGCATTTTTCGCCAGTAATAGTCTGCTTTTTTATATCCTCCCTGATCCGTCCGTCATAGATTATTTTGTTGCCTAGACAGCAGAATTCCTTAACTTCATCTACATCGTTATCACCAATTCTGATCTTAAGTTTCTTGCTGTTCTCATTTCTGTGACTTCTCATTTCTTTCATATTTCTCCGATTTACTCCCAATCCATATACTATACCGATTAGACTGTTCATTCTATTCAGCAGATCCTGCAGGTCTTCTTCACTTACACTGGCGATAGCAGTGCCATAAGCGAATCTTTACATTGATGTCCTTTCAACTTGAACTTTAATCCCACTCTTGAAACTTTATTTTTATTTCCTTCGGTGCCTCTTCGACGTATAGATTGAACAGCAGGGGCGTAAAGCTACATCCCTCTCTTACTCTCTTTTTAATCTGTGCACTTGTAAGGGGTCCGTAGGCCCTTACTATAACTTTGCACTCAGCATTGGTCGATAGGTTGAGAGAGCGAGTGTCGAGATGCGCCAGAGTGGTTGGCGGTAATGGTGTGTGTGTGGAGGCCATTATTGGAATACAGGGTTTTTAACCGAGACAGTTGTCACCATCGCCGTGGTTAGACCCCTAAATAATAACTGAATACCGGAAAAGTGATGAAGTATCTTTGTAAAAGTGATCAGTGACGTTACTAGTGCCGATATTTAGTTTCACGTCTACGCGCCGGCCTAACCTTGGGTTGCAGTGTTTGATGCAGTGATGGATTAGCGTGTGACGATAATGGAAAATGGTGAAAGCCTGTGCTGAGATTAGCCGTAATTAGATATGTATGACGAAGGCAGTGGCTGTCTCCTTTTTGTGTTTGGAGAAGAAAATAAGTTCGTAATTAGTAAAACTATGTTGGTGTTCCTTATTACCAGACATACAGTGTTATAATACTGAACAGGACGAACTGGAAAGTAACAGCTTCCGTAACAGTCAATTCCGATTACCAGCTCCATTAGGTTCACGGTCATGTTAATATTAGATATTGGGCTGCTATTCGATCAGATCAGGTCAGGATAAAAACGTAGGTGTTACACACCCCAACTTTGGTCCTCCAATCTTATTGTTCCCTCTTTATTCTTGTGCTTATTGTATATTACCTGTTTTCTTGTAGCTTACTCCAATCTTCTCATGATTTCGAATATCTTGCACCAAATGACATAGTCGAACGGTCAGTTTTCACTGACTTTGTTGCTGTAGAACTGTACAACGAAAACCATACGACAATCAATGTCAGTGCAGTCATCTTGTATTATCTGTACATCACAGAGAGAAAATCTCTTAGCGATGTACTGGCGGTAGCCAGATTCGAAAGGTAGAGAAAATAGGCATCGTCAGATGGTCTCGAGACGGCGTTCGTCGAACGAACTGAGATGCAGTGTCACTGTCACAGTGGAGATGGGTTAAGTCCCACTGCGTTATCCAGTTAGTACACCAGTCAGTATACCGTGGCGTTGATTTCAAATCACAGAAGTCCCACATAAAATATCAATCAATCCGCTTGCAGTTAATATGAGATAACTGATAAATGTTATTTGCTTTTACGAAGCCTTGGTACTGCACCTGGCCTTGACGTAATAACTACAAGCGAGTGATGATCGCTGTGTGTTTTGTGACGGTATTGTGTATGCGAAACGACTGCTCGCCACAGGAGAGGCGTTTTCCAGAGGGCACATGAACATATTCTATATTTTCACTCTTTCTTTCTCTCCCTGTTCTTCTCTCTCTCTCTCTCTCTCTCTCTCTCTTTCTCCTTTCTGTGTGTGTGTGTGTGTGTGTGTGTGTGTGTGTGTGTCTGGAGAATGTATGTCGTCTGTTGTGGCACTGTTATGATGTAACACCTCGACTTTCGGTGAAGTTGTCATGCTGATGCAAATTTCATGCGACCACTTCAGAACTTTCGTGCACAAAAGGCTTGACCTGCCCTGGAATATGTTCAGAACCAAATCATCTATCCCACAAAGGGCATAGCTCTAGCTTCTGAACTGTATCACCAACAGCTCAGCTCAGCGCGTTACCACTGCCATTCCTCTTTTCTCACTTCATTGCCACGCTGAGAGAAACTCAATAATAAAATTAGAACAACTTTCTATTGAGGCTCAAAGCTAACTTTATTAACTGTGTCAGACACGGCTTTATTGTTCCATGTGCTGCACAAGATCAACGAATCCTTTTTGTACCGTTGAAACATGTTTTTGCATGCGACTGTAGTTTATTTACAGTGAAATCTACGTTCTGAGCCGGAGCAACTGTTCCCTCTTTGGCTCGAATAATGGGGACTCGTTTGTAATGTACTGTTTTTCACTGCTTTTGTGCGACAAATATTCGTACCAGCGAAATAAAAATATCAACGTTCACTTGAACTGTAACGAACAGCAACTACAGTAGCTCTTCTGGTGACTCTTGGTAACATTTGTATTTCGTGGGAGACAAGGATTGGAATCTCGAAAGATTGCACCTACATAGAGTTTAACGTCCCGTTGGCATCAATGTTATTTGAGACTGAGCATAGGCTCTCAGTGAATAAGCGTAGGAAATTTAAAACAGTAGCACCCGTTTCAAAAAGAACCAAACATAAGAGTTTTCACAACAGTGTGCTTTAGTGAAGCAACGTGAAAGGTAATTGTGTTTCCGACATCGGCTATTGAAGGCATCAACGTTATCTTGGGAAACAGTTACCCAGTACGGTTTAGACAGACTATTTTGTTCCGCGCTTTCCAATTCCACGTTTGTACAAGCATCTGTTTATTCGCGACTGCTGGATAACAAAGCCGTGCGGCTGGCCACGCAACTCTGTCAGCAATGTAAACGTTTAGTCACCCTGGGATTCCACGGTTCCACGGTAATTGTTCGAGTAAGAGGTGATGGAGAAGGTGCGGTTTGATACCGAACATTCCACCAAAGAAGTCGAAAAATCATGTTATTTGTGGGACATGCAACCTCTAGGATATAAACACTAAATTTATTAAAGAAGAGAAAGGAACTTAATAAACAACTCAGCGGTTTTATTTTTTAAATATACTTTCCGTCTAGAACGCAAAATAATTTTGTAAGGTCTGGTGTTTGTTACACGTTTCAGCACATCCACATTTCTGATACAAACCTTTGAACACCAACGTATAAATCTCAAAGACAAGTAAGTCACCACCATCAACGTCATAAAGACGGGAACGTTATCAAGCGTTTGACAATGAGCTTCAGGTATTAGCGTAAAAGAGACTATTATGACAAGATGGCATGATTCGAAACATTTAATAAGCAGGAAAGATATTTTTCAGATATAATCCATAGTACCAAGGGACTAACCTCAAATTCGATATCAGTTGCAGATTCTAGGGGCAACAAAAACTTGATTTTCAATACTTCACGTAATTAATGAACGAATTTAAAAATTTTAATTACTGCCGTAGTCTACTTATTACGAGGTATAATCTTATGTCAACAGTTTAACACAATAAGGCACGAATTGTAGTTAGACACGGTGTGTCGTGAAGCAGTGTAACTGACGCACGCAAATACAAGGAAACTACTCCTCTGCTATTTGAGAATGAAAAAACTGCGATTTCCAACGAGCTCTACAAATAATTTCGTACCTTTACGAAACTTATACTCACAGACACCCACCTCCTCACCCCTTTCATCCCACCCACCTCACCTACCACCCCCCCCCCCCCCCAAAAAAAAAAATTAAATAGAAACAATTAATCGGTGACTAAGATTTCGTTGTTCATAAGGTCAAACTTCACTTCAGCATCATGCATGACGTTTTACTTTACAATTTCTTTACTACAGACTCTGTTTGCGATGAAGTGTGGAGGCAGTATCCACTTGTAACACCGAATGGCTTGGCTCTGAGCACTGTGCGACTTAACTTCTGAGGTCATCAGTCATCTAGAACTTAGAACTAATTAAACCTAGCTAACCTGAGGATATCACACACATCCATGCCCGAGGCAGGATTTGAACCTGCGATCGTAGCGGTCACGTGGTTCCAGACTGAAGCGCCTAAAACCGCACGGCCACACCGGCCTGCGTAACACTGAATGTATCTGCAAAATTATACCATTGTACGACTTGTAGTTCGGGAGGTATGACGTTATAAACGTTCTGATACATGATAAATTATCTTTTACTTAAAATAGAGCACAAGTCACTCTGAGTATTTATCCAGCGTTTCATAGTGACATTGCGGCTCGTAGTGTGACTGTACTGTTCAGTAACACTAATGTGACCGCATGCCAAAAGCCTGAACCCCCTCTTTCTCAGTGTGCACGCTGCGGGACGTGCAGGAATAGAGTCGGTGAGATTCTAGAAGGTACGGCAGGGACGTGGAGCCATGTTAACTTCGGTGTCGCAGACAGCTGCTCTAGGTTTGTCGATTGAGTATCCATGTCGTGAACACCCACAGATTTCCACGGAATTTAAATCCTGCGAGACTGGTAGCCAGGAGGGTACGGTGAACTCATCCCGTCGCTATTCCAACCACACACGTTAACTGTGGGCTGTGTGACACATTGCATTGCCTGCTGGAAGATGCCATAGTGCCGACGAAAAGCAAACTGCATGTAGGAGTGGACACTGTACCCATGAATACATTCATAATTCATTTTGTCTCTATACCACCCAGAGAAACCATAAAGCTCCCATTTCTCTTGCGTTCAGACATTGCACGCCGTACACGCAAACGTCCATCCGCCAGATGCAGCATAAAACTTGATTCATCTGGAAAGGACAGATTCATCTGGAAAGGACACCTGTCGTTAGTGAGTGGCCGCCTATTTGCTACACTGAGTTTAAATCAGGGAGTCTGATGGCCCGGTGGTCCTCCAACCATGCATGTACAGTGACATCTGTGTGACACATTGCACTGTCCTGCTCGTAGATGCCTTCGTGCCAAGAAAAAACAACTCCATGTAGAGATAGACATTGTCCCCATGAATACATGCATACTTGTGCTGACTCATTGTGCCATCAAGAATGAGGAGATAACTCATAGGATACCACATAAACATTCTCTCTTGTTTACAGTCATTTAACGCCGCTCACGCCAATGCTCATCTACTCGAAGGAGCATGAAACATGATTCATCAGGCAGGGCCAACTGTCGCAACCCAGTGGACGTCCTGTTGCAGTATTAGCGCGAAAATTCCATCCTTTGGCGCCAATGAACAAAAGTCAGCGTAGGTGCAAGAAAATAGCACTTGCTGTGGAGGACGTTACGCAGCAACGTTCGCCGAGCGGTCGTTGAGGAGACTTTTTGGCAGCCCCCTCGTTCCTCTGAGCAGTCAGTTTCTCAACAGCTGGACGTCTATTCGCCTGGCATTCCTCTGTAGCAGTTGTTCACTCCTGTCATCTATGGCCTGTGGCTCATAGTTGCCTCGGCGCAGGTTTCTGAAAGCGCCATTTTGCCAAACTTTCTTTCGTGAGTCATCTGTGTTCTGACTGGTTTGATGCGGCCCGCCCAGAATTCCTGTCCTGTGCCAAAATATTCTTCTCAGGGTACCACTTGGAAGCTACGTCATCAGTTATTTGCTGTCTGTATTCCAATCGCTGTCTTCCTCTCAAGATTTTGCCCTCTACAGCTCCCTCTCGTACTATGAAGTTATTCCACGATGTCGTAACAGATGTCTTCTTCTCAGTGTTTTCCTTGTATTCATTTCCTCACCTATATTCAACACTTAGAATGCTCTGCTCGAAACTTACATTCTGAGAATATCTTCCTCAAACGAAGACTTATGTTTAATATTAGTAGACTTCTCTTGGCAAGGAATGCCCTTTTGCCAGTGTTAGTCTGCTACTTTAGTCCTCCTTCTTCGTCCGTCGTGGGTTATTTTGCTCCCTAGGTAGCAGAATTTCTTAACTTCCTCTATTTCTTAATCATCAAACCTGATGTCAAGTTTCTCGCTGTCCTCATTTCGCTACTTCTCATTGTATTTAATCTCAATTCATATTCTGTACTCATGACACTGTTCATTCAGTTCAGCAGATCCTGTAATTCTTCTTCACTTTCACTTGGGGTAGCAATGTCATCAGCAAATGTTATCACTGAACCGTGATTTATTTCCAAAGAATATACTTAAGAATTTATTTTACTTACTAGCGATTCATCAAGAACACTTTGTAAGCATGGAAGTAGTTGCCAGGGAGTAACTGATAAAACCATAACCAAATTCCTTTTAACAAATGGACTATTCGCTATTACTATCCGGAATTTATTGCAGAACACAATCATTCTTTCTCCTCTCTGATTCTTAGTACCAAGCCCATATTCTCCCATAACCCTTTCATCACGTCCTTCCCCGGCAGCCGGCCGCGGTAGTCTCGCGGTTAAGGCGCTCAGTTCGGAACCGCGGGACTGCTACGGTCGCAGGTTCGAATCCTGCCTCGGGCATGGATGTGTGTGATGTCCTTAGGTTTGTTAGGTTGAACTAGTTCTAAGTTCTAGGGGACTGATGACCACAGATGTTACGTCCCATAGTGCTCAGAGCCATTTGAACCATTTTTGAACTTCCCCTGCAACTGTATTCCATTCCCCCATAGCTGTTACATTTTCATCCCCGTTTACATACTGAATCACCTGCTCATTATCGTCATATACTTTCACTAACTCTTCATCTTCAGCTTGCGACGGTGGCATGTATACCTGAACTATCGTTGCGGTGTTGGTTTGCTGTCGATTTTGATGACAACAACCCTGTCACTGAATTGTTCACAGTAATTCACTCTATGCCCCACCTTCCCATTATTAACGAATCGTACTCCCCTTATCCCATTTTCTACTGCTGTACATATTACTCTGTACTAATATGTCCAGATTTTCTTATCCTTTTTCATTTCAGTTCAGTGATCCCCACTATATCTAGACTGAACCTCAGCATTTTCCTTTCCAGATTTTCTAGCTTCCATATCACTTTCAAGCTTGTGACTTTCCTTGTCCCGGCTCGTAGAACTTCATCTTTTGGTTGGTTAATCAATCTTTTTCTGATTATCATCTCCCCATTGGCAGTCCACTCCCGGAGATCCCAAGGGGGGATTAGTCCAGAATCTTTTGCCAATCATTGTGAAATTTTTCTGTCACACCTCATGCGGATGCTCATTATTTGACTTTAATGCAGTTGTATGCATTGTGTTCTGCATCCTCAAGCCGTTGATCATTCCTAATTCTTGCGGCCTCAGGGGCAGTTTCCCACCTAAAGGGCAAACGAGTGCCGTGATCCTGTGTCTGCTACTCCACCCTCTTTGACAAAGCTCTTGGCTGAATGAGGGTGACTTCTTATGACGGAAGTCTTCAACCGCCATTGCTGATTATTTTTGTTTAAAATTTACATCGTGGTTGAGTTCCAACATGTGAGCGAGGACATTTTGATTACTAATCAAAGGCGCGCCTGATTTTCTTTTCCCGTAGACGACTGTTGCCTGCCACGTAGGCCGTACTTTAACCACCGTACCACGCGAACAGTTTAGAGACTTCGCCTTATAGGAAATGCTTCCGCCCGCTGCCCCAAAGCCAAGGATCACATTTTTCTGGATGTGAGGTAAATCACTCCATTGCTACGTTATCACAACGACTGCACTGTGTTCCGCATTCACTCGAAACGTTCTGTATAACATCCACAGCTCGTGCTGCCACCTGACGCCTCTGAATAGTTATTAAACGTTGACGTCGAACATTAACGTGATTGGACGGCGTAACAGCTCATTATACAACTCAGATTTCTAGAGCGTAATGTGTAATCACTATTTGCAACATTTCCACACGTAAAGTGGCAATGAGTACCAACAATACTAGAAAAAACGACGGTAAGATTTCGTAGTTACAATGTAGTGATTCCGTAACATATCCTGTTTCAGAAATTGTGGTCATCGAGCGCACGGATGAACTCCGGAATTTGAGACTGTTTTTTAATGATTTGCCAGAATTTATCAATTCTGTTGTCATCACTGATCAACATACGAAGAGTGATAAAAAGTAAAGCGAATTTTTGTTTTCCAAATGAATAAGCATAATCTTTGACCCCTTTAAAGTAACCTCCCTCATATATAATAAGCTTGTGCGAGCGCGTTTACCAACCTTGGAAGTACTTCTGGAACTCACTTTTCGTTATGGTGAAAAGCTCTTTCAGCGATTCTGTTTTTATCTAATCAACGGTGGCAAAACGAGGACCTTTCATGGTTCTCTTCAGCTTCGGAAACAGAAGTATGTCACAGAGGGCTATGTAGGGCGAAGACGGTGGGTGAGGCAAAATAGCGTTTCTCTTTTTCCAAAATGTCGGGAACAAACATTGAAAACACTGAGGGGGCTGCGGGAGCAGTATCGTGATGCAATTCCAGCGATTGGCTTTGTCTCAGTTCTGGTCGTTTTCTTCAGATTACTTCACGCAAAACATTCTTATCTTTCTAGTAGTATTCCTTATTGACCGTGCGACCGCAGGAACCGCGAGAAAAATCTTCACGTGTAGTCAGATATTTTTTCTGTCTTGGCTGTTCATTCAGTTCCCATTGGGATGAATGTACCTTGGCTTTCGAGGTCATACCCGTATATCCATATTTTGTCACCTGTTATGTCTATAGAAGTTCTTGATCGTTGTCGACTGCATTCAGCAATTTCTGAGCGATGTCTAGGCGTGGTCGTTGTAGATCGAAATCCAACATTTTTGTAACGAACTTTGCTGCTACACGTCATGTACAGAACATAAAAAAATAGCTTGGCAATCTCAGAATATGCAGACGTCATCAGTAAACTGACTGATGGTGGTCAGGCGATTATGAAGTACCATTGTCTTTATTTCTCCCACGCAGTCGACAGTAATTGAGGTGCTAAGACGCCCAGAGTGATGGTTGCGTGCAACGTCTTCTCAACCCTCTTTTAAATGTTTGTATCATTAGCAAACTCTTTTCTCACTCAAAGTAGAAGCTCCAAAAGCCATGTTGAACGTTTAGAATTCGGTGCTGTAGTTTTTTTTCCATTTCTCAAACAAAATGTATTACAAATTCTTTGATTCATTTCTTTCGACAGTCACACATCTATAACCTTTTCGACAGTAAACAGCAAAATAAATATTCGAAACAGCATACATCAGAAATGTGTGTACCAACAAGAAAGAAAAATTTGAAAATCGGATGTACAAAGCCCGCGAAATTAACTCCCATTATTCCATCAATTTTTGATCACACCTCGTATCGCCTGTAGCACCTTAGAAACGTTTACACGTGGTACACTGTAATCTTCCCATTTTCAAGCTGTGTAGTTAAGGTGTAAGCCTGCAATGGAACAGCCAGAAGGAAACAAGTTTTTCTTAGAGAAACGTCGCTGCAGAACGAATAGCATTACAGACGATTTTGTGACTTCACTAAAAAGGACTGTAAGGCTAATGTGGATCTGGAAAAAATGTTGCTTTTACAGAATGTAGAAAAAGCCAGGAAACTTAGTAATTGACAACAATATCGAAATTACTACATATGAGGACAGCTCAATAATAGAGATGGGCTTATACAGGAAGATACATAAAACCAAATAGTTCATTTGAGACGGAATAGAAGACTTACGTTTTATAATCGAATTTCGTACAAGTTTTAGAAGAGCGGTTGGCTGTCTGAGAACAGGAAGACGAGATGAAACTTAAACAACGGAGGCACATTGTCTTGCCTCCCAGTTTATAGATGATTACATAAAATACCTAGCGCTAGTTGTGTTACGAAGGGAGCAAATGGTACCACACATTCGTAATCGTATGATGATGGAAATACCTAGGACAATGATGTACATGCACGTTTCGTAGTTGCGCTGTTCACAGATTTACTACCAACTTCATAACGCTGGGGTACCAATCATGCATTTTACTTTTATGCCATGGTGCTACTGCCTCTTATGTGCCACACTCTAACACAGTACCTACTGCTCGATTTCGCTTGGAAATAGATCGGGACAAAGTTCTTTATCTATCAAACAGTTGGTGATACGAAGGCTAGTGGAACAAACACCCAATCCGGAGAGGTCGGTAACGACGGAAATCGCGTAGTGCACGGTTTACCTGACGGAGAGTTCAGTATACAGCATTGGCTGTCGTAGAGTTAAATAAATCCGTCCAGAGGGTAATCCAAATCGAGAATGTAAACAGACGACGTCTAATCTGAAAAATTCATACGGCATGTTAGCTGATGGTTCGTCGAATACAAGAGTATATCCAACTAACTGGTGGCTGCGGTATTTACAGACGGAAACGCTTCACTTTACACAAATATGAGGACGCCTCACGTTGGCTGCGCACTCATCATCACCTCAAAACGATGTGTGGGCTGCAAGCCCAAATTCCTCTGAGGGCACGGCTGTGACGATACTTGCACTGGGAGGCTGATTTGAAAAGTTTCTTTTTATGGTCGTTTGTACTCTGACTATTCCTCTCGCAATAACACTAGCAACCCATATCATATATTATTTGGTGGGTATGTTATAACCAGTGTCTTACCAGGCAGTTTTTATCCTCTTCAGCTACTTCCAGTACCATGGAAGTTATTCCCAGATTTCTTAACACACGTCATATCAGTTCCTTTTTTCTCATCTTTGTTTTCCATATGGTCATTTCATCGATGATACTGCAGAGAACATCTTTATTCCTTGTCTTATCAGTCCACCTAATTTTCAACATCCTTCCATAGCACCACATCTCAAACCCTTCAATTCTCTACCTTTTCGGTGTTTACCGAACTCCTGATTCACTACAATACGGTGCTGTGCATTCTCAGGAAATTCTGTCTCAAATTATGACCAATGCTGGAAGCTAGTAGACTTCCTTTGGCCAGGAATGCCTTCTTTGCCTGTGCTGGTCTAATTGTAATGTCCACTTCGCTACGTCGCTTCGCTACGTTATTTTGATTCAAAAGTAATATACTTCATTCACTTCGTGTGTTTTGTGGTCACCAATGTAGGTGGTAGGATTCTCATTAATCTCATTTCAGCTACTTATCATTACTTTGGTCTGTCTTCAGTTTACTCTGAAGCCGCATTCTATGCTCCGAGTAGTGTTCATTCCACTTAGTATGACCTGTAATTCTTCCACGCTTTCACTGGCGATAGCAATGTCGTCAAAGAATATTGTTATTAAAATCCTCTGACCCGGAATTTTAATGCCATACCTCAACCCTCTTTCCATGTGCGCCTTTTCCTCCCCAATTTACGGGTTAAATGGTTGGGAAGAAATACCTGCATTCATATCTTACACCATTTCTAACCCGAAGACTTCGTTCTTGGTATCCCATTCTTGGTTCCGAGACTGATTTTACTCCCGGCGGATAAGCGACGTCAGAGCAGACTCTACAGCAGCAACTTAAACTAAAAACTGCAAAAACAGAGGTACTTTCCTCCAATCAGTCACTTGTGAGCAGTCAGAGTCAAGCCATGGACTTACTATCAATACGAACCTACCACAAAAGAAAACAGTGCAGGAATTCACGTGAACGGTCAACACTTTGATGACGTAACCGAGATTCAAGCCAATGTCACTTGCGAGTTGAATAAAATCTCAAAGAACGGTATTTCTGGCAGTTTAACGTGTTTGTATTAACGTTCTAGGTGTTGTATCCAAAAGGACAGGCCAACAGCGGAGGGGAGAGGGAGAGGAGAGATAGAATGTAGAGTATTTGAAGCATTAAAACCGCCTTGTTAGCATTGCTCTTTATTTTATTAATGCATTCCAGAATCTCTGATGGGACATTACCAGCCTTTCTCTAATGTTTAGACCAAATTTTCTGACAATTTCGAACATTTTCATCCATTTTATACCCATTAAATGCTTTTCTACTTCAAGAAATCCTAGAAAGTGTCTTGATTTGTCTTAAGGGTTGTTATCAAGCAAAACGTCAGAACATCTTTCTCTGGTTCCTTTTACGTTTCCTAGAAGCAAACTGGTTGTCATCTGACAGATGCTTTCTTTTCTGTTCTTCTCTACATTATTCTTGTTAGCAACATGGATGCATGGGCTGTTAAGCTGACTGTGCCACAATTCTCTCATTCATCTGTCATTGCCATCTTTGAGATAGTGTGGATTATATTTTTTTCAAAGGCCTAACGGTTTGTCTCCAGATTCATAGTTTCTTAAGACCAGCCTGAAAAGACGTTTGAATGCCACTGCCTACACTCATTTTAGAAATTCCGAAAGTATGTTACCTATGCTTTCTGGCTTATGTGGTTGCAAATCTTCTCAAGCTTTGTGAAACTCTGACTCTAATTCTGGATCTCCTACATCACCCATGTCGACTAATACTTCCTCTTCTATCACATCATTTGACAAGTCCTACCTCAAGTAGAGACCTTCAATATAGAGTCCCACTTACACACTCTCTGCGCTGGGTTTAACACTGCATTTCTTCTTGCACTTTTGATGTAGAGGCCGTTGGTTTTTATATCGCCGAAAGCTTTCTTGACTTTCCTGTGCGTTGAATCTGTTCTGACGACGATCAGCCATTTCGTGTTGGCCTTCCTGCACTTTCTATTTACTTCATTCCTAATTGACGTATATTGTTGTACTCCTTTTCTTTGCTGAACGTTTTTGTATTTTTTTCTTCCACTGATCAGCTGAGGTATCTCACCTGTTTCTCATGGGTTCTTCACCAATACATACTAAACTTAGTGAGAGGACATCAGGTATACAACTGAGGCGCCTCAAACAAGAGCCGAACAATAAACCAATGCAGTTCGCCGCATGAGTTCAACGAATTACAAAAATTATTGATAAAATGTTCTTGAATATACACTAATTGTGGGTTAAGATAGAATAAACGGCAGAGATTCTTTCTAAGAATGGAATGAATCCAAGAGCGACTACATCTCGTCATTGTACAGAGAGTAGAGAGAAAGAGACATGTTATTTACGTCACGTCCATTATACTAGCAAGCGAAAGTAGCCCAAGGCCAACACACACAAGGAACGTGATACAGAACGTGGACATCCAGTAGCACGAGAGCTGCGCCTTCACTTGAATGAGAACCAAACTCTGTAGAACACGCCGGATCTTCGTCACCTACTGCGAAACTTGAACTAATGCGATGGAACATCGCGTTTTACATCACAGGCTGAAATGAAAAGCTGCCTTATTGGAATACATTTGGCAGCATTTGGAAGTTTTGTGTCATAAATTACGCATTATGAAAATGTGCTGCTTCTAAGTAGCGGTGCAGTACACAGTTATCAAAAACGAATCATTTTTGTACCATCTATTACAATGACAACTTGGGCATTTATGCGGCTGTAGTTAAATACGTTACCGTATTTGCACGTAAAAAGATATGGATGGTAGTGTGAACCTCTCAGCAGTTGTAGCCAAGCAATTTCTTTGCTCTTGTGCAATGTTCAGGTAGAAGCGAAAAGCTTGGATTGATAAGAAGTTGTGATATTTCAAGGCAAACAAATTAAGCATGCAAAGTTTAACAATGTTCACACCATGTACAAAGGTCGCGTATTTGTGTTGGTATAGGATTCACAATATAGGATTCACAATGCGGAAATCCACTTTTATTCCTGGTTGGGTGTTAAAGTTCGTCTCTTCACATATGTTAAAAATCTGGTTTGCTCGTAATAAAATCTTCAAGGGTTTATGGTGCGCAAGTGTAAGCGACGTTTTCCATCATCATGTGAAGTGTCAGTATATTTCTTCTTTTTTCTTTACTGTTATTCCATCCTCTCTCCCGGTACGGGCGCGGGATTATCTGTCAGCGGTACAATCTACCCACTCTTTAGCCGAAGGATATTTAACACACAAAGACGAAAAACAATTACTTAAAAGGTAATACAAATTATTATAAAATTTTAAGTATGAATTTAATTATGGGTTATATAAGAAATACAAGTCTGAAATAGGGAAACTTAAAGGGAAACGTAAAGAACAGGAATAAATGTAAAACATGATCTAAGAGCTGTAGCCTTAAAAATAAAGCATTGCTCTATAACTAAATGTTAACAAGTTCGAATGAGAAAAATGCTGTGTTTTTCCAGAGGAAAAGCGCAGGGGCTTAGTAGGGTAGGGGGATGTGTGTGTTTTTGTGTGTGTGTTTGTGTGTGTGCGTGTGTGTGTGTGTGTGTGTGTGTGTGCGTGTTTGAGTGCGTGACGGTGTGATTGGTACTGTCGATGGAGACGGAATGGAATTTCGCTGATGCGGAGCTAAAGTGTTTGAGATAGATACCTGACGCGTTACCCTTGTTGCAACCAAATCTGCGTGTTTGATTCACCACGTATAGCCGACAGGCGCCGCTTGAGAGTGCTGGCGTGGCGGATTACGTTTCGGATCACGTCCCGCCGTAAGATCGTTTCCGAGCACCCACCAGCCAAGTTGGCTGTGTCCTCCAAGTTACGACGACATCCATGTACGCATTTGCGACTCGCATATGCGCGGTGTAAAGCGCTGCTCCATCTCGATCGTCGGGAGACCGAAGAGACGGAGTGTAATGGTGGTTCCACAAGCAGAGGATCGACTTACGGAAGACGTTTCAGATGAAGCAATATTAGGAAAAAAGTGGAAAACATGATCAACGAAGTCGTTAGGAGGCAGTAGACACCGGTTTCTGAACTAATGGCTGTAAACGTGACACCAGCTTTTGGGTCTGGAATTTGGAGGAAATTTCGGAGAGATGTTGCACCTATGAAAAATAAACTGAATATGTTTTTCTCCTCAATAAAAGCTTATGCACGTTCTTGAAGTGGGTATGGCTTTTATACTATTACTTCCTTACATGTCCCGCAACAACGCGAAATATGTGCTAGTGATGCTACATGATCCATTTTCTTTACGAAAATTGGGCTATTTGAGCACTGTTGAAAAGGTGTGTTGCAAGACAATTATCCTAAATACGTAGATCTATAGGAAAGACTCTGCCACTCCCCACACACACCTTCTCTATAAGCAAACAGCTGCCACCGT